>NW_010253307.1:0-254 GCF_000690775.1 Eurypyga helias | reverse complement strand
TCTTGGGTCAGCTGTTCTTACTGTATCCTCTGCCAGCTGCTTGTAGCAAAAAAGTTGGAAACGCAGGTGCAGTACCAGAAATCAAAAAAGTCCTTGTGTGGGTACAAATATTCCTTAGCAACAACTAAAAACACCAGTGTTACCAACACTCTTCTCACCACAAATCCAAAACATACCTTCATACTAGCTACTGTGATGTCCCAGCTAAAACCAGCACAAGGTGTAACATTACTGAACATGAGCCGGCAGTGTGT
>NW_010253306.1:0-119907 GCF_000690775.1 Eurypyga helias | reverse complement strand
GCCGGAGTTAAACCACGACACTGGTGTAAATGATTCTTAAATGTGCTGTTTGCTAATGACTGTTAGTAGCCTTTGGTTATACCTTTTCTGCAACTTTTTGTTTCACTAAGATATGAGATTTCACTATAGAGTGTTGCAACTACGATGTGTTACCCATGCAGAAAATGTTCTGTTTATCTTACACAACAGCAGGAAATCCCTGTTCAATTTTCTTTCCAAATTTCTGAAAGTGATTTGAAAGACCTGTAACAAAGAATTCCTCAGGGTTCTCAAACTAAAAGGCTCATTCTTGCTATATTTCCATATTAATTGCTTTAGCTATTATAAATAGCAGTTCTAATTGGCTTTTGAAGACTTTTTGAACTTCAGTAATTAAGTCCATAAGGTACTCTTAAAATTGTTGGCTCTAACCTGCTGTCGTCTCCTTGTCTGCCCACACATTTGGTAATTCATGCAGGCTCTCTATGCAGTCCATCCCTTCATTTCCAATTCACTATTTGGAATGTGTATGTCTTTCTTGCACAGCCTGATGTGTACAGGCATATGAATGAAGGAAAATCCAGGAAGGATTTGAATCTGGGAGTAAATTAATAATGTATTATATCTATAAAAACAAGAGAAAAAAAAAAAAGCAACCCTAAACATTCCCATTCTGAAGAAACTGTTTCTTATCTCTTTTTTCTTTCATAATTGAATGATAGACCCTTTTCTGTTTCTTACTGAGCTAGTTTTGATGGTAGTGTGGAAAAAGTGTGCACTAAAACCTCAACCTGTGCAAGTCTCGCTTATGAGGAGCTTGCATTGCTAACAGAAAAACAAAACTGGTTTTGCCAAGAACTTCACTATCCTTTTGAATCGGTTCAGTCTGATTTGTGCCAGAATGATGCATCTGTTCTTGATTGATCTTGGAAGCTAAGCAGCTCTGGAAACCACCTGAAAATCTCCTACAATACAAAAATAAGCTAAGGAATCACAGTCTACCAGTTGCTGAGCACCAACACAAATGAATAAGTCTGTGTAAGATTTATTTGTTGAGAAGTGGTGAAGGACACCACTACAATTTTTCGTGAAAGCCGCACAAAGAGAATTCTTTTGGTGTAAGGTTATGCAGATTCTTTATTCAGCAAAACTTTTCATCAGTGGTTGAGACTATAGATATCTGGTACAGGATTCGGTAACCTAAACATAGACATATAGTCTTATCTAAGTTGTTCCTGGGCCTCTGAGGTCTGGCAAATGGGGCTAAAAAATATGAATCAAGATTTATGATGCTCCCACATTTAGACAAGGTATCACAGCAGAACATAAAATAACACTAAGCATCTATTTTAGAACGCTGAACACTGTAGTGAAATTCAGCTTCTGATGAAGATGCTTAAAAGTATGTGGCCATGGGAGGGCATCTGTTAGAAGGTACTCAGGTGTCCAAGCTCCAGGTAGAGACAATGGAAAACTAATAAATTCAGGCATTGGAGCTAAAAGATCCTGTTTACTGTAGATTAGAAACCTCATAGCTGCTCAGATGTGTGGCTTTTCATATTGTTACTGGTACTAACTGATGATTTCAGACAGCTGTCCACAACACACTGAATTTGTGGTGGTGTCTTTTACAAAGAACACAGATTTCTCATAGAGCTTACATCCTACCTATCAGCTCCATTCAGATATTTCAAATACTTTAGGGCATCCTAAATGATGAAACGTATGTGGGGATATAATGTACATAGGCATCTAAATTAAGATGTCTAGTATGGAACCAATTCACATCTTTGAAATTCCTCATTTTGGTTAAGTTCTGCTGAAGACCTTATATTATTACATGTAGAATAAATAAAACTCTACAGTTTAAATTAAAATTGATATTGCAATTATATATTTAAAGCAATATCCTATTAACAAACATTAACTCCTGTGAATTACACAAAAAGCTCATATATCTACCAGCGGGATTTTAATTTAAACAAAACCTTTTTTTTTCTTTGCACAGGAGGAAAAAAAGAAAAAAAGATAGAAAAACTCAGAGTAGCACAGTCAAATTTGTAAAACAACCAGTGGAGATGACTTCTAAAATTTGTATCCATAATTATCCATGATGTCAATTTAAATAAATAGATAGACAGATGGACAGATAGATAGATGGATAGATAGATAAAACAACTTTTCATATACAGAACTCCAGTAACTCAAACCTCAATAAATCAAAGTTACCATGTAACAATTTTGAATATAGCTCCATGGAACGGGACTAATGGACAACAAAGGTCATATGCTTTATATACGATCCACATGCTTACATAATAATAACTACACATGTACACAGTATTAATTTAAACTGAGACATCAATATTTTTATGATGCAAATATTTTTGTCTTTGGATAGAATTATGATCTTACTCAATGTGTAGTACATTCATAATGATCCAACACATCCTGAATACTTCAAAAAGACTGCTAACTCATTATAACACATTCAGAGGACATTGTGTTCTACTGTGAGACCTCCTGTGTATTTTTACTTACCCTGCAGCAGATGAACTATTATTCCTGATGTGACAGATATAGCACAAAAGCTCTGCAGATGATTTGGGATTGGGAAATGACCACAGGTCAGCGAGCACAATCAAAGCTGCCGCTTCTGTTTCTTCTGCCATGCCCTGGCATTCAAAAAACCTAACCAAATGACTGAATTCCTGGTGGGGAAGGAACATGAGAGTTGTCTGGCAATGTGTCCAAGAAGAAAAAAAAAAACAAAAACATGTTTAAGAAAACCAAGACACAGGGTTGGCATTGATTGCTAATACATTTTGGAAAATTATTAATTTTCTAATTCCTATCCATTATGTTCCATAACCATTGGGTTCTGGACTAAAATCTTTTGTCTCAGATATTGTATAATGCCATTTGAGAAAACCTTTGATATATGACATAGCTTTCAGCTGCCTCCAACGAAGTAATTTTTTACTCATATATTCAGAGTCATATCTATCTAGATAGTTTTCTATGACTCAGATACATCCCTTTCAGAGGGCATATTATCTCTCCCTGGACTTAAATGGGAATCTACAAACTAGCTCAAAGTTATGCCTTCATCTTTGAGACATTTAACATTAGATAAGATAAATCTCAGGAATAATAAATACAAGATATAGATTTTAAAAATAAAAACTTTTAAAGATAGGTGCTGAAAAAAGGAGTAACCAGGTTCGATAGAGGTCAGAAGTATTTAGAATTCAAAAAAAATGTCAATATATCATAAGTATGGATCATGTACCAGAAGAAGAAGAATAAGCAGACTTATACCTTATAAGCCTGATGAACCATATATTTCTTACAAGCATCTTAGCAAGCTTGTGTCAGTGATAGTGGTTTAAGGCGTTACTACCATCAGTTAACCTTTATCCTGATGCTGTAGGTAATGCCTATAAAAGAAGAATATAAATCAAATTTTCAGCAGCTTTCTGACTGCCATAACTCTTAGCCCAGCACACTAAAATCAACTGCCATCCATTTTACCTTAATATAATACACCAGGTTATAAGTGGTAAGAATCAAACACAGTCACATGTATCCTTCTCTTATCCCTGTTATAGGAAGATAAATTCTGAATAAACCACAAAGCAACCAAGTAAAGAAGAAAAGTTGGCTGTTTCATTATGTGACTAACAATACAATTTGTTACCAAATAGATATGGAATATCTTACATTTCAAGACACAAACTTATATTAAGTAGACTATAGCATCTAGACAAGTTAAAAATTTATCAGTGAAGTATCTTTTACAGGGCACTCTTCCATGAAATAGAAGTTTTTGACATTATAGGAGTAATTGGTTACAGGCAGTTATCAAAATCTCTGGTCTTTTTCCAAATAAAGTTTTAATTCCCTTCAAAGAATTACAACAGAAGAGTAATCTATCCTTTTTTTTGTTTAAATACTTGCCATTACAAGGATGTTTGTCTTGGAGCTTGAAATAAAGGACCATTAATTTTGACCGTGCTAATATTATGATAAACTGAAAGAATTTCTGGCAGTCAGCCACAAAGACTCTTACTTTCATATTGTTGCAAGTAGCAAAATTTTCTAAATGAACAGGCATAGAAAAAGGAAGACATCAAAAATGATTCAACTATGCATTACAAGAGAAGAAAGCTGTTATCTGAATCTCCCAAACCTTTCTTCCGGTGCTGGAAGAAAACATAAACATATACTTCCAGTAAACATAAAACACTGTGTTGCAATTTTGTAGAACAGCTCTTTCAAAAACATATTTATTCAGAGATATTTTTGATATATAGCCTATTGTCTGACTTCTGTTATATGTTCAAACATTTTTGTAGTCAGATACAAGCCAAATTCAAAGGTGACCAGGAAACTTAATTTGAGATATGCTATAGATTCTTAAAGAAATTATTTCTACTATTACATTGGGAATAATAACTATTATTCCAATTATAATAATTTGAATGGGCTATCAGGGTATTGCAAAGATTGTCAAAATAAATATTGAATATGTGGTACAACTACACTTTGCTAATATCAAAATACAAGGTGTGATTGCAGAAAGGATATAAACTGCTGTGATTGCTCTGAAGTAGGGGGAGAAGGTTTTCTGAAAGCTTTTAGAAGGATAATATTTCTATTTTTTCTTTTAGGTTTGGAGCCGCTCTACATGTTAATTATTTCTTAAAAGAACTGGGATATGAAAAAGAAAAATGGAGAATTAAGTGTTAAAACCTGCCTGAGGGATTTGGAGGCACATTTTTAAAGGTACTTAGGTAGCCAAGTTGAGGAAAATAAGAAATACCTCAGCAGTTTAGGTATTTAAAAAAAAAAAATCTCACAAAGTGTACTTGCTTTGGAATCTCTGTATATTTTCCATTCTCTTACGTACAATCTTGTGAAATGCTGAAAACCACAGGAAAAAATTAAAATTCATTGGAACTGTATTTGTACATCCCTTAAAATTTGTGAAAATTGAAGCATTAAACCTTAGTTTATAGACATCTATCATTAGGACAGCTAGATGTAAACAACTTAAGAGAAAAAGTTTTCAATTTAAAATAGTTTTTAAAGTCCTCACTTAAATTTACAGTTATGACACATGACGGATTTTCAGCAACTGAATATACAGAATTAGACCTGGTCTTATGAGTGTTTTTTTAGAGAAAACATGTTTTCCTGCAGACTTGAAATTTTCATATGAGGGGATGAAATTTTGACAAAAAATTTTCTTTATTTGGTAATTTTTGGGAAGCCAGATGTGAAAGAAACAGAATGATTAGAATTAAAATGGAGCTTTTTTCCCTGCTAGGAATTAGATAATATTGAATATGTTTTTAAAATAATTAGCTATCACATTTTTAGTCTTTGATAAAGTGAATAAATACATTCCTTTGCTTTTTAAAATTTCAGCAACTACCATCTAGCTTAATATTCTGTGTGTCACATAGTAATGGGTTACCCAGATGTTATTATATACATACATTCACAGCTGAGTTGAACCACCTTTAACAGTGTTGCTCGAGTTCATTCATCACCAGCCTGAAAGTAGCAATCTCATGACATAATTCTTTATACTGCCATTTTTTTTTAAATGAAGCATGATGTTGAGGTGCACTTTAATTCATCATTTTATTAATATATTTCCTTCGGAGTACAACTGACTGTAATCCATTTACTGGCAAAAATCAAGAAATCTTGGCAATTCGTTGTCCTGGAGGCCCTTCCTCCCTTGGATGGTAGTTTCTTTCTCCATGGATAATATTATATTTCATCGTGTGGGAGGTTCTTAAATAAGTAAAACTTCAATATGACAAGAACGATGTTTCTGTCCGATGCCATGATCTGGAGCAGTTATCATCTGTGAAGCCCCAAAGCTCAAAATAATCTACCAACCATAAACAACTGAAAATCAGTTATAGCAATCTCTGACTTTTCTTTTTTTTGTGCCCCTCAAGATTGAGAAGAGTTGAAGTCCATGGGTCTCCACAAATGCTCTTGTCTTTTAGAAACATATAATGGGTGTTGTATCACCTCTAGGTTATGACGTTGTCTCGGCAGTCCCGCTTCAGCATTTTAACCACTGTCTCTACAGTGTTGTCTGCAGCGCTGCTCTAGGAACTGCTAGCACTGTAGGGGCATTTTTAAACAGCAGGCAGTGTGCTGAGCCAATTTGCCTGTCATAGGTGGTATGGCATAAACAAGGACTGAATCTTTTAGAAGAAAGCTTAGAAGTATAAACTGTATAAATCTAAACTACCATGCAGTGTGTTTCAGTTGCTGCCAGCAGAATTTTCAAAGGAAGAATACCCTGGGTCTTCACAGAACAATAAATATTTGCTGTACCCAGAAAACATACTGAAACAGAAACCTAAATACAAACTTGTGCTATGAATAATCTGAATGAAATAGAAACCGCCTTCAATGATCTTTTTCCTCTAAATAAACTCTTTCTACACTATTTCTGTTTGCTACGTAGATCTATCTTAGATGTTGCAATGTTACACTTGAATCTCTCTACTTCAGTTAAAAATACATAGTTTTCATGTTAGTTTCCACCAGTTTTTTGTCTTAAATAATTTCACCAGTTTTCTAGCATGTCAAGTATGCTTCTGAAAAGATCATCCTGTTCTTATCAGTCAAGATCAGCAGCTTTTTTACTTCTTGTTTTAATAAAATCTGATTCACAGCTGTTGATTAACCAAGATCTCTGATCCAAGGTAGTACCTTTTTAAAATATCTATTCTCTCTTATTCTCAAAGTCACTGTTTATTTTATATAAATAGGTCAAAAACTTAAAATGCCTATGTCATTATTCAGCCTGTCTTCCCATTTTAATCAAGTTGGCATCTGTACTTGACACAAAGTTATACAAATTTTTACCTTTTAAAATTTTATGACTGAACAAAAAATGTGAAGTGACACATTTATATCTGATCCAGATGAAATAGCTTTTATTACTAGCAAAAAATTATTCCAACAAGCAACTTTCCATATCAAGTAGAGGCATTTTTTTCATTCAGCATCAAAAACATTTCAATTTAATTCTTAGATATTCAACTTAAAAAAAAAAAACTTGGAAAACAAGTGCCAAAAGCAACTTTCTTAAGGGGTTCCAGTCCCTTTCAGTTATCTTTACTATCTTGACTATGTAGTAATTTTACATCCTAACCTTAATTTTACATCCAACTCTGCTTTTTTCCTAGCTGTAGTTGAGAACAGATTCAGAAGGAATAAACTGGCCAACACACAAAACTATTTTTCTGTGTAAGAAATATTTAATAGTTCATATATACTACAGCAGTGCCAAGAGGCAGGACAGAGAACAGGTGAAGACAGTGCACTCCTGAGTTACTCTAGGACATTGGGTAAGCTCTACTGACCACTTACATCTACATCAGATTCAATATGTCCTAGCAGAAGGGAGGTATGAATTCACATGTCCCATACATAAAGTTATCCAACTGCACAAGTACTTAACAAGGGGAAGCATGACATAGTCTCTTCACTTTATTCATGCAATCTTTCCATGTGACTTCAGAAAGGACCAGTATTTGCTGTCTCACCTATTTGCATGTTCAGAGTTTTATTAATGATTTGCTGTTTTGTCTTCTGTTCCTGTGGATACCCAAGGTATGCCAAATAAAATACATATCCTTCTTTATTATTTTGAATATGAATTCTTTTTTTTTGGAGGGAATTACAAACTGCATATTCCCTGTATTTGCATAGAAGGCATGCTGTCTATACACGTGCAGTTTGCAGAACAGAACAGATATCTTCATGTTAATCTGCTGCTACCTAAACTAACTTGTCATAACAGCAGAGGACATTGTAAAATGTCAGTTGTTAGTTACAGATTCAGACCAACTTGATTTTACCAAGTTGCATACAGAAGCTGCTCTACAAAAGCTGGTGCTGAAGTGTACAATTGGTCTCTCAGTATCCATGCTATTTTCTAGCCAGCCTAGGTGGCTAGAAATATAATCCCTGGAAAATGGTCATCATGCTGTGAAAATAGAAAGGTGGGTGGCTACAGCTAACAAAGTCGCCATCGAAAATGTGGCCTGTGTTCTACCAGGCTATGTTTGCAGAAGGGGAAAACTAAACTCTAATCTTATGCTTCACTTCTATTTTACTTCCCAGATAACTTTCCATTTCAGTCATAAATTGTGTATTCACCATATCCTTTAATCTTCTTAACTTAAGTCCAGTCAAAATAAGCAGATTTTTAATTAAGAAAGCTGCAAGCAACCAAATCATCTCTAGCTGGAGAAAGAAAAGCAAATGACGGTTGTGTGGGTATAATAATGTGCTGTGATCAAGGCTGAATCACAGCTGAAACCTGAAGCTGATTGTCCCACTGTGGGTTGAAAGAAATGTGAAAAAATAATTTAATGCATGCAAAACCTTTACACAGATTCCTAAGTGAATTACAAAAACTAAGGTACTTGCCTTAAAAATAAATTATATTTTAGTGTTTCCACATGCATACTAATCTGTATCCCTGGACACTTTATCCTACTATGGTGGGAAAACTAAAGCAAAATATAGAATCCTGAATAATTCACAGCTTTACTGGGGCCTGAAAAAAAGCTGCTCTTTTTTTTTAGCACGCATGACTTCTATTTATGTAAATATACAGAAATTTTAGGTCATTATTCATTATTAGTTTCATTTCAGGAGTGCCTGATGGGCAACATACCTGGGCCACATAATACTAGATATGGTACATAAAGTGAGAAACAAAGCTCCTTCCCACAGGGCTTGTTCCTTAAATTTAGTAACAAAGACAAGAGTAGGAAGACTGTTACAGAAGAGGCACATTTTTCTGCTTATTTTCTGGTTAGTTCCTATTTTGTTTTATTTCTCCCTAAGCATGATTATACTATATTGTTCATGTTATAATGTATTTGTTTACCCAGGGCGCACCATCGGGCATATCCTGAGGGGTGTGTGTTGGGGAAACAAAAAATACAGCCCTAGAATTTTCGAATATAAAATTCAGCAAATGAGGCTATAAAATTGAAGATTAAATATGTCTTACATTGACATCATTTGTCATTTGCCATTGTCTTCAGCAATGGCAAGAATGTCCTGAAGTGCCATACAGGATAGGTTAATTCAACAGTATGATCAAAAAACGTGAGAACATAATCTAGATGACTGAAGTGCATGTAGTTTCCTCTCTGCTAGAAGGGTGAAGCTTTATGGGAATGCTGGCTTTGCATCTAACCGTGGAGGGTTCTTCAGAAACTCAAATAGAATTTGTAAGCATCTGATTCATTTATGAACACATTGTTCACTTCAAACAGAAATTCTAAGTTTAAAGCTTAGCTTCAAGCATTGTATTTACTCTGAACCGTATGCTATGTCTGAACAGATTGTCACAACCAATGTTTGAAAGCTGAAATAGCATATGAAAGAGGTTCTGGGGGTATTAATGTTGCCTAATGATTTAATATCACTTTTATGTTCAGGAATGTTAATTGGACACACACAAACACTCTCACATGCAGCATCCTGGGTTTCTTCCCCTCTTTTAATTTCTATCATCTATTGAGCTTTTTTATAACTTGTCCTGCTGTTTTGCATTTCACAAATGAAAAGTAGTGCAATGTTGAACTGACAGGAGCTAGAACTAGTAGACAGGGACTACAGTGACTTCCTGATACTCAGAAAAAAGCTTCAAGCACCATCTGAGAAATGTGTACAAAAGTCTCTCCCAGTAGAGAGTCAGTCTCCAGCCAGGATCTCTGCACAGCAGCAAACAATGTAGTTTCTACAGCATAACCACCTCCACATAAAAACCTTAATGGTGTTTGTCCAATAGGTATTTAGATTAAAAAAAACCCAACCAAACAAAAACAATAAAAAAATTATTACTTCTGTTTCATTCTAGAAGCCTAATAAATCCCACATTCTTTGACTAGCTTATACCTGAGGCATTTGCAACAAAACAGAATAATAAAAAGAAGAGAAGAATAAAAGCCAGAATCAAGTCAGGAGAGACTTCTGAAGTCTTTTTAGACACCTTCCTAACAAACTAATTTTAATGTCTTAAGATCTTGTATATTAGGAAACTAATGTAATGTTGAAAAATCCATAGGTTATTGAATCTTTAGTTGTTTCACCATCTCTCCAAAGATAGCACATATGGAATTGGGGTAGGGATAGCATCACTAGAAAGTCTTTGGACAAGTTTTGGGAGTGGGAAGAAGGTATGATTTCATTAAAACTCATTAAACTTTTTTGTAAATTTCTCCTTTCTTCTCTTTATGTAATATTTTTAATTACTTTAAAGAGTAAATTAGTTTCTGGTGTTTTGTAAATATTCTTTCAAACATATATGACATATTGCTTAATCTACTTATTTGAGACGTTGTAAAATACACTGTTTTTTGGATAGGCTAAAATTAGCTTTGCCCTTAAATAGTGTTCTGTTAAATTTTTGACTAGAAATAGATCATTGAAATTCTAAAATCTTGTTGGGATTGAGGTACAACATAAATATTGGATATATGAATTATAAATGAAACTCTAGATTGTCAAAAAAGGCAAAATGCAACAAATGTAAAATTTTGTCCGTGAAAGATGTGTTTTGCATCGGGCCAACACAGCTTTTTCAGCATCATCAGTCTCCTTGAGGAGGGGAATTCCATGGGCAGACCAAATGGACCCCAGATGATCTGTTAAGCAACTAAATCTATTCGCTTTCAATGGCAGGGAGAGAAGCTCCCTGCTGTTCTATCCTTCCTGTTAAAGCCTTCTGGCTCCAGGATCAAATCGAGACACTTATGCCTTTATCTTTTTTAGGAGCACATTTCAACAAGTAGATATCCTAGGAATAACCATAAAACTGTATGTTAAGAAATACAGGAAATCCACACTTCCTGTCAGAGTAGTCTCAAAGTTTTTGGAAGTTTTCCTTATTCAGGACAGTGTAGATTTCCAAAGGGCCAACTCAGGAACCTAGAAGAGACTTCATCAGTGCAAAGAAAATCACAGCACTGGTCTTCCTGAAACCTTTCATTTCTCACTCTTTCTGTGTTTTCAGAAGTCTTTTCACCACATTTGAAGCCCTGAATAAGATATTGGCAAGTAAAAGTTTCATGTTTTATACAAGAAATACAGAGTTAACATAAGGATACCCCTATTAACATAAGGATACCACAGTAGGATTTTGTTTGGAAATAGTTTTACCTCTTCTCTTCCTAGCTTTGAGGTGAAGTGATTTGAGTGGTACATGGAGAACTGGAGACGATGGCAGTGAAAACTCAAAGGAAAACAATGGAAATGTAACTAACTCAACTGAAATTTAAGCATAATATGTAAGGCTTTCTGCCATTACTAAGGTTATATTCAAGAAAAGGAAGTTGCTGTCCTCTGGTACATCTTATTCCTGTAAAATGTAGAGTGCTGACTTCACAGGAGCTGCAACATCTTTCAGGATTCGAGTTCTTAAATTCACTGACAGCAGAAGAAAGGAATGATTTTAAGCCAAACAGTTTGTAAATTTATATTGTGGGGCATTTTATCAGTAGTGGTCTGGTATAGCAGGGAAGGTC
Organism: Eurypyga helias; assembly: GCF_000690775.1. Classification (NCBI taxonomy): domain Eukaryota; kingdom Metazoa; phylum Chordata; class Aves; order Eurypygiformes; family Eurypygidae; genus Eurypyga; species Eurypyga helias. Next base: position 108,340 of record NW_010253306.1, on the reverse strand, counting down.
ACAGGGCAAATCTGCATTGCTTCAGAACTGGAGCCTCCTATATCTTCTTTTGTTCTGGGGTACTAAAGACAAATAAAAGTGCTGCAAGGGAAGATGAATTACTTTGTAATTAAATGGAAGACTATATTCAAAAATATAGAAAACAGTTGCCCAGTCTTTCAGTGTCTCCTCTGGAGTGTGTTTAACAGAGCTGTTCTATATTGAATTCCTTAAGGGAAAGTCTTTGCCGCACATGTTCCCAAGAGAGGAAGAGGCACTGTGGAAATATTCAAAAACTTCTGAAATTATTTAGGGTCTGTATATCCTTTCTTTAAAGTTGCAAAGCTCAAATTGCTATGTTCTTCCTTATTTCCATGTTGAACTTAAAATAAGGTTTTCTGGGCAGACAGTATAACCCTGAGTACTACTGAGCACGTCCCAGAATGTCTAAAGGCTGCTTTGTTATTTCTAAGGAAAGAACAATATTAGATTCTGTTAAAATGTAGGAAATCAAATAAATTAAATGAAAATGAAAGCAAAGGGCTGCTAGTTAATGGAAGCAGATTATAAATCTCCTACAAAAACATAACATCTGTTTATTTTTCCTGTGATGTGACATAACACCAATAACAAATTACTTAGTATGCAACACATTTAAGTTGCCTTGAAAACAATACAATCACAGGACAAAGAAATACAGTAATTTCATGGGTTATAATTCCAAGAATATAACAGATATTGCTTCAAAAGAGCTCATAACATTGAATTTTCTTATATTAGCTGTGATGGCTGTATAAAAGATGAGAACTTTTACTTGTAAATCTAACCTCAGAGAGGGCTCTTAATGTGCTGTAAAGCCACAGAACTTCAGGTAAATGGTCTGAAATTTTGGCTTGCTGGACTGGAAATTTCTAGCATGGTTATGTTTCTTCCATTTATTCCATATAGTAATACAAGGTAAACATCCCACAATGGCCTGAAATTAACACCTGCTGTGATCTCTCAAGTTTCACTAAACAGACTTGAGCCAAGGCAGTATTAGGAAGATGTATGTGCTTTGTTATATAAGGCTGATGAGTAAGTAAGCAGTTCCATTTGAAAGCTAATCTTTGTTTTCCATGTGTATGAACAGGAAAACTGTGGTCTTCTCAAAATGCATTTAACAATGATGTCAAGGCCATCTGCCTTACAAAGAAAAAAAAAAAAGCAATATATTTACTTAAATTTTATCTTATATGAATTGGTGAAAGATGACCTGGAACTACAATAAGACGAATTGAAAAACAACATTATTTAGGAAATTATGGAGACTAGGAATGCATACAAAAGTTTGAAATAGCCACTTTCTAGCCTTTTAATTATTAAAATTTGATCATGTGAAGGTGGAAAGATGAATTTATAATAAAAATTAATTTTCTATCACATATACACTCTCCCACAAGCCACTAAGAATTCTTGGTAGAAACTGTAGACTGTAAGAAAATTAGTTTCATGAATCTGGGTTATTTGAGCATGGTTGTGTTTCTTGATATCTCACAGGTTAAATTTGGAATTACTTGGAAGATGTTTTCCAAGGAACTCAATTAGAGCCCAATTCAAAGATGTGTGGGCCTAATCACAGAAACTTTTTGCATCTGCTGCCTTCTTCTATTGCACTGTCAGGCACAAAACATTAACCTGAAGAAAATTTACTAGGAAGATGATTGTTGCTAAGAAAACTATCTGTGTGATACAGATTTACAATTCTTACCCACACAGTAAAACTATCTGAATTACAGTAATCAAAGGGAAATAAATTTTTCCTTCATAGTTTGTTATTATGTCCAGAGACTGATAGTTTACCAGCCACCTGTGCTTCCAAGTACTATAGGCAATCTTCTGCGATTTAAAACAGGATGCAACTGGAAAATGGAAAGGTTTTGAAGTAAATTTTACAATGAGAAAATGATGTCTCTGAAATGTACTGTAGTAAAAAGTAAAAATACACTGTGAGTTATTTATAGGTATATTAATTATTTTTTGTAGATAACCAAGAAAATTAAACCTTTCTAGGCAATGTTGTTAGAACTGAGATAATGAAAGAATAGAAATACAACTGATTTGCAAATTTCAGAGCTCTTTGTAGTCTGCAATAAAATGCCTCCATAATTTTATGTAAAATAAACAGCTGTGTAACATAGTTTCTAGGGTCAATTTCCAAATCCCAGAGCCAGAATCTAGCACTGCTCAGCCAACTGAGTCAGCAATATAAACCCATCTGTAGGCGAAGGTTTTAATATACATCAGCTGAGAATCTAAAGACTAATGCTGTAAACATGTATTTACCATTCCTGACTGCATGACTACCCATACATACTAAAACTAATCTCTTCTCATATTAACATAGTGCTGTGCTTTGTCTTTTATTTCAGGGTTCAACAGTAGGGTCTTTGATTAACTATTGGTTTTGTGACAACACTGCTATAATATTTTTATCCAAGCCTGGTTTACATCCACATAGCTTAGGGAGTTGAACAAGTCATGTAACCATTGTTGTACAGGAATACACCTAAGTATATCAGTTACTTAAGAGTTTTATTGTTTATATTGCTGTTGTTATTATTACCATCATTTTTCTTTTAGTTATGCCTAAATTGACCAGGAATTTATTCAAACAAAACAACAACAATGTTTAGGCTCAGAATTTTTTTGAAAGACTTCTCTTAGTTGTAGGGGGGATGCTAACACTGTAGTTCCACTTTTCTGTTAAGGAAAATATAAACCGGGAAACAGTGTTGAGATTTGAAAGACGCGCAGTAGTTCCTTAATTTAAGACAATGAGACTTATGAAAACACATCAGTTTTCAACAAGAAAACAATGAAAAACAAGATCAGAAAAAATTATCTGACTTCTGGCTGACACAAATGTCAGTTCCACAGCAGACAAACCTAAACCACGGTAAGGGTGTTTTCACGGTTCAGTCATCAATTCTTGCTTAAGTAAGGAAATAATAATGTTATCTGACTGAGCACTATGATCTTTCAGGATCAGCAATAGAGTAACACCAATGGCAACAATCAAAGCAGTACCTCCTACATGGCAGTTGAGAACCTGACAGAAAGATCTGAAAAAAAAGAAACTTTTGGCTTTCAGGTTTGGACAGTCAGAAAATTGATCTAGATTCTGCTTCCAATTTACTTATTTGAAAATAAACTAGAAGAAAAAATAAATCTGAGACCTGAAAACAGGGCCTAAAAGATTACCGAGATCTTGGTTTGTATCTGAATATGCAACATTTTCTTGATTGCATGGGTTTCCTGGATGTTAAAAGGAGGTTGCATCTCTCTCCTGGGAAATGCAGGGCCAGGTAAGTACAAAGGTCAAAAGCACACACAGGTCATTTTCCTTGTGATGCCACTAATCTCAGTCCATTGGAGCATTCTAACTTGTCCTCCAGTCTGTCCCTGATTCCAATGACTGTATGATAGTTAATTAGTCAATTTACACCAGATTTTCACCATCATCACTTTAAGAATAAAACTATTCTGAAGATTACATATCTGTTATTTGGGTATCTGGAAAATGTAAACTAGCTAGTAATTTCTGTGCTTTATAATTTCTAGGAGGCTGAGAAATCAGACTGAGAAGTCTAGAATGACTGCAAGGGAAGAAAACAGTTATGAACACAAAGGGCATAAATAATTTGCATAAAGAAGAAGTAAAAATGTGGAAACAACAGGGAAAGAAAGTATGTGTACTATAATGCTAAGACACTTAAAAACTTCTCCCAGCTTTCACTTCAGCATGCCTTTTTTGTAAATGTAACACCAAAACAGAAGTAATGATGCTGAAGACTGAAGACTGGATGATATCAGGATGAAGTGATCCATCAAATAAATCTTAATTCTGATTAACAATTACAGTCTGCAGAGAAAAACTCTAATGGCTTACTTGATTAAGAGCTGTTGTCAAGTAGGTTCAAGTTCAAGAATAATCTCTATGTTAAAACAGTAGACACTGAAAAGGACTTAGGAGATGAATGTTAGTGGCTCAGGTGTACTCTGTGAATCAAACTGAAGATTGTTCTGTAAGTAATGACGTTGTTCATTACTTCCTTTCAGCTGTTAAATAGAGACCTCTCAGTGCACATGCTTTAAGTGATCTTTGCAGCTTCCTACACCACTCCACAGCTAAGTGAGAGATTAAGTCTGATTACCTATAGCATTGACTTAACCTTAACTGATTCTGTATTGATATGGACAAGTAGCGTTTATGCAATTAATTACAATGCCTAACTTGAAAGGCAGTAACTGCAGTTCACGCTTAGTTAAGAAAACTAGTGTTAGTGGATTCTTTACTTAGCATATATGTAAAACTTCACATATCTTTGCTTTGCTTTTCTCTATTTTCATCAGACCACGAACCAGCACGTATCTGTACTATATGAAACGCTAATGAGAACTACTTCATAGAAACATTTAATAGAAATATTTTATTTTTAAATTTTTTTTGAACTTAGAAATACAATGTCATCAAGCTAACATAAGACACAGATACTACAAATACCACCTCTGAAAAGAGGATTGTCCAAGTCTGTTCAGAAAAAATAAATAAAACATACATAATTATGACACTTCTACTGTAAGTTATCCAACAATTATTATTGTTTTCCTGTCTCTTAAAGAATTCAAGACAAAAAGGTTGCAAATTCAAATACCTTATCTTTGGGACTTCTGAAATAGCTTTAGGCATCTCTTATTGCCTGAAGGTGATACCTAAGTCATGAGGGGTAAAAGACATTTTCCTTTGTAAAGGGCTACTGCTGGAAATTTTAATATTTCAGCTGTCCAAAATCCTACTTAAAAATCCATTAAAACAAATAGATTAATTCCCATTAACTCTGTTGAGCTCTGAACCAGGTCCCCAGCTGTGCCCCACAAAAATTACTTGATTTACATATAAAATAAAACTTTGAGTCTACTCAGTCCACTTACTCCTTCTTTAGGGTGGCAGGTACCTTGTGAATCTTAGCCAGCCTCACCTGTTTTTCTAGCAGTCTCACTGAACTTCAGCCCTACTTCCTGCATGTAAATGTTACATGGACAAACGTTTCCTTCTCATCCTAATACATCAGTGTTTAGAAAGTTATAAGATACTGAAGATGGTATCTTTTCAAGACTTTGTGCCTTTGACAAAATAACAAGCTAGAGGTAAATATCCATGTAGATGGAGAAGTATCAGTGTTTAAACAGTCACCAATTTCTTAGGAAATGGGTGTTACACATGGTGATGACCGAAGTTTAAAAATAGCTGTGTTGCAGTAACAAAAATTGGTATGCAAGAAAAAAAAATATATCACATTAGAGCAAAAGATATTGAAAGCTAAGGTTAAGAAGTTAAAAACAGTTGTATCTCAAAATCCATACTCTTCTCTAAGCTCAGAACTGGAAGCTGATTAGCCAACACCCACTTTTTCCCAGAAAGACGTACCTTTACCAAGCAGATTTTATATAGCCATTCTATCCAGGCACAAGCATCCCAAAACAAACCTCAGCCGATTTCTCATGTGAACTTCTTTGGAACTGATGTGTTCCTACAACACTAAAATGCTGAAGTTCCCCGAGAACTAGAACAGGCCCAGAACAAGTATTAATCCATTTATTTTGTAATTTTTGTAACCACTACAGTCCTATCCTCAGTTATTGTTTTTACCACATGAAAAAATTAGAAAAGAGGAAAATGGAACTGTCTTTTAAGGTTATTTCTTAATGATTTCCTCATTTTCTTAATACTAGATTCCTTTCATTGACTTGAACTTCAGGTTTCATAGGCAACATGCACTGACGCACAGACCTTTCTAGTTTCCTTTTTCTAGAGAAACAAGAGAAAAATGGCAACAAATGCCAGTGATAAATGCCAAGAAAGAAATTTTGCCCCGCAGCCAGGCCCAGGGGACCTGGTGCCTATGAGCAAGTACATCTTGCAGCTATAGTGCAGAGTCATACTTTTTCTGTGGGATGTCCTTGGTGAGCTGTGCCTGTACATATGTACATGGGCACATATGTAGCCAGAGATAGGTCCTACCATGATACAACACAAGGCACAAGAAATGTGAGGTATTACATCCTGGGAAGTAAAAGCAAGTCTATAGAGAAATCTCCAGTGAGGTATAGCTGCATGACAAAAAAAAAAAAAAAGAGCTAAAACATAAATTTCAGCACTGAACTATGAATTCCAGTGCAGCTGAGATTCATCCTAGGGAATGAAGTCTCAGTGGAGTACACCCACCAGCCCTTTGTACATTCGCACCAGTTCTATTGTACTTACATATGGTCTATTATTTAGGTTTTGATTAAAAGTAAAAAAACCTGTTGGGTTTCTATGAAGGATAATAAGTTTTCCTAACCTTTGACTCATTTCTTCTCTTGTGCAAAAGCATTTTGTGTGCTGAGCTGGCAACAAGACCTTAGTCATCCCTTGTCAGCAATTGGACTTTAAATGTTTTTTTAGCACTTGAAGTACATAGAGACCTATTTCCTACAAACTTTAAATACAAAAATAATTCCTTGAAGCTAAGCAAATTTAAAGAGATATTTTCAGAAATATCCATCAATTCATTTATAGTTATTGTTAGAGTGAATATGTCCTCAAGTCTCTGCTTTCAGAAGAGAGCAAGTAAATATAATATGGTTATTTTTTTCTAACAACGGATTATTTCACCTTAAGCTACATATGAACTATGTTTTTATTTCTTTTTGGATAAATCACCTCAACTATGCTGAGCACAAGAGCTGAACAACTGTAATAGTTGTATAATGTAACAACTTTAATACTGCATCGCTGGACAACACATTATTTCATCCTAAGTGAGATTTCATCACAATAATGCAAATTTTTGACAGATTGCCATCTTTAAGGCAGGAGTTTTACTCTCAAGCTAACTGCTTAATACTATAGACAGTTTGTTCAGTAATGCTATAGAAATTAGAAATCTATAGGCAGTAATAAATTGAAACCTTGTTATAGAAACATGCCAGAAGAGGTAGTAACTGTCTCTGACCTACTACACTGGCTGCACATTTTAAAGGACTTTTGGAGTGCAATATAACAAGATCCATTAGGTAGCTTTTGACTGGTTGGAGTCAAAGAAGTTGTAAAATATTTAAAAGGAGTGTATTCATATGTATTATTTTAAAATAAAATAAATTATTAAAATGTTGAACCAAGTTCTACCCTTAATCTTATACTATACTAACACAGTCAGTGGGATTGCATGGATACTGCTGAAGGAAAACTCTTGAGGATGAAAAGTTTAAGATGGTTTAATTTCATGGATATAAAACATGCTAGGTGAGTTAGGGCAACTTCCATGCTGAATACACCATAATTCATTTAACCTGCAACAGAGGGTTTTCTTCATTGAGTTTCTGCTAGAAGTGCAATATTTTAATATGGAACATTATTTTAAAATATTTTGAGAACATGGATTCTTATTCAAATAAATTGGAACAATTATGATGGTGGCTAAAGACACCACATTTCTCACAAAAAGGAAACTTACTGAAAAAATGCACATTTTCCTTAAAGTTAAATTTGTTTTCTTTAAGACTATGAGCTTTCTTCTCAGTGGTGGGTCCCAGAGTTATAGCTTTGTACTTGCAAAGAACTATTTTTAACTGGACCTAACTCCTGTATCTTTGCCATGAAGTCTCCAGTTAGGTCCCTTGGTTCTATACTTGTTACAATAAAGGGAGCTTTGAAAGATGAGCTTTACTCTCTGATCATTACCAAAGGGATTACAGTCTTACCTTACAGCTGGTTTATGTGATTCACCAAATAACAGAAAAATATCAAGACTGAGCTTTTAGTCTCAATAGAAGAAAAACCTCTCTGATTTATGAAATCTATCATAAAGTAACAACAACCTAACAGTTCGTAAATATTCATGTCTGGCAGTGTAGTAACTTTACTATGATTGCAAGAGGAATTAAGGTTATCTTATATTTAATTAAATGTTTAAAACAGTGTACAGTACTAAGGCTCAAGATAAAAATACAGTGTCTATCATTTAATGGAAAGAATACTCACAGAACTTAGGTAACTCTTCAAATTACCATAAATATAACTGTGAAATCAAGGAAAGAAAAAGTACATACAAACTCCATCAGAAATCTGTCACTATCACATTGAGAAATTCAATAAGGAATGTTGGTTAAAAGGCTCATAATAAATGATAGTAATTAAAGTATATGCACTTGGATATTATTCTACCCAGATACTACAATTCAGGTGTAGTATGCTACAGTGGAACGCTATGTTCAGGTTTAAGAACAGAACATGTACTTTCTTCAGCTGAAAAAATATAATTTGATCTGCTGTCTACTAGAATTTCAACTTACTTCTTTTATTTGAAAAGTCTAATGACTTAATGAGAGAAAGTATATCTAGTTACTCTCAGTCAATTACCTATATTGATAAACATTGAGTCTTGTAGAGAGGAAAAATATCACAACTCTTTTAAAAAGTGATTTTGTACACTAGGTCAAATTTGTACAGAACAATTTAAAATCTGTCACGATTCCATCTGCCCAGAGATAAGCAAAGCAGTCATTAAAGAAGGAAAAGGAAAGCAAAGGGAACAGATGTGTTAAAACAGATTGCTCCAAAACTTCAGGATTCAATGCTGAAATCAATGTTCACAGGATCTGCATTAGGACAGGGGAGTTCTTACTGAGGCAAAACTAGGTCTTCTTCCGTGCCCTAAGAAGCCAGGGCCCAGCATAAAAATTGCAGACCCCCATTGGTAGGTGGTGGGGAGGCCCTAAGTCATTCATTACACATGTACTCTGTGATGGTCTTACTCTTGCAGTTCTTTTTGTGACAAATTCCTTAGAATATACCACAGATAATGTTTTCACAGTAAATGTAAATAAATTCTCCTAGCCCATTATTTGTCTGCCTGGTCTATACCAGCTCATGGATATAATTTTAATGCAAGTTGACTGGATATTTCATATATGTGTATGTGTATATACACTCAGATACATTTGTGTGTGTTTTCTTTGCTTGTTTACTTTTTTTGTTGGAAAGTTTGTGTATTTGTATGTTGATAACAGAGCACATATCAGTGCTTTGTTCAACTTGTGTGATTGCTGTAACTTAATGAAATACATCTAGGAAACAAACCTGAACATTTGCATACATCTGGGTATAAATAACATGTTGCTACAAAACTGATTAATAATTGCATTTAGAAGGCCATAATTAGCTGTATTTACATTTTGGTGCCAGTGGGAAAGGAGAAAATGAATATTTATAATTCCTTCATTGGGTTAATTTAAAAAATATGGTAACTGAAGTCATGCTTTATGTACAGTATTTTTACATGTTTTCATACATCAAATTGCGGTTCCTTTTCCTCTTTATAATGATCAGGAGGATCATACAACATTTCTGAAGATTCACTTCATAATGAAGTATATTCACTGTATTACAAGTATCAGAAAATAGACAGTTTGCATAGGAGATCGGTCAAGTGCATTTCCTTCAGTAGGTATAGTGCCTGGCAACTGTAGTTCATATTTAGAAGTAAATGGGAGATCTGGTAAATGTAATTCTAGTAGTCTAAACAATGTGTGGGCTCCCAACTTTAAACAGTTTATCCTCATTGCAGTCATTTAGAAGAATCTGCTTTATTCTGCAGAGCTGACTAAACACTGAGGTGGTAATTCCTATGTATGTGGGGAAAATTTATAATTAAAAAAAAAATCTGAAAAAGGCAACACTATATCATGTTTCATAAGCAAAAGTAATATGAGAAGCACAACCTGTTTTGCATTTCTCTTCTCACCTTTTCAGAAGTTTTGCGCACTGAATAATATTGATTTGCCAACATCATTACAAGATGCATAGCTTTTGATACACTTGCAAAACCTAAATGGAAAGTTTGATTTTCTTTGAGCTAGATGTTCCAAAATCACCATATGTCTACCCAAATTCAAGGACAACGCATATCCAGTGAATCTGTTGGCATTATTTACAAATGCCAATAAAAATGGGAACGATCTTTCAATTTTTACTTCAGTACACCTCTGGTTATTTTAGCAGAATAGCCTACCATATCTGCAAGATCACAGCTTAAAAATCACTTGTCATTATATTTGTTGAAAAGAGCACTAAGAAGCTAACACTTCAGGGCACAAACCTCAGCTGATCAGTATAGCCCTAGTGATGGAGCACACAGACTTTTCAGGCTAAATGAAAAAACAAAATCCCTGCCAGTAGAAAAATATTCTGCATCAAGAAGTTTAAGTTTATGACACCACAGATTTATTTATTTGCTTGTTTGGGGGTTTTTTGGTTGGTTGGTTTTCTTAATTATTATTATTTATTTAATTATTTAAATCAGTGTAGCTCCAAAACCACTATACAATAAATGCTGAAAAGCTCTAGGAATTGTCAGAACCTGAGGTCAGACTTTAATGATTCCTAGAATCTGTTTCAGTTAATATCACACATATTTAGTTTTATCTTCAAGCATGCAACAGAGAAGCAATTTTGATAAATATATAGTTATGAAAATCTGGCTATCTAATATAATTATCAAATTTATCAGAGAAGAATGAAAATGGAAAACTGTATGCCAAAATTTATTCAGGTAATGCATTTCAGATACACTTACAAACCTTTGTATTTACTTTTCTTGAGCAGTCTTGTGATCAAATTTTGTAGCTTAACAACTGCAGAAAAGTAATTTCCAGAAATATGGATGTTTGGGAAAGCAGTTTTAAAAGCACATGCAAAGTATCTATGCCAGAATCATTTGTGCACTCAACCGGTGAGAAAACAGAAGCAATCACATTATGTATACTACATGACAGTGGTGTAAAGTCACAGAAACAGGGATATTCTTCTAATACTAGACTAATGTGAAAAGCATTGTTGCCTCTAATTTACTGTATCTTTGCTCTGTCATGCTATTATGATGAAAACCTCCACCAGCTTCTCCTGACGATCTTTTACAGAACCTTTGGAAGCAGTTCAGCCAGGCAGTAAAGCAAATGTTTATGCTTTAAGTATTACTACTGACAAAAAACCCAGCAAGTTAAGTAAGACTAACTAAATGAAAAATTACAATACCAATTTCCATATTCAATACTAGATAGGCAACATATGGAAAAAAAGTTACAGAATCACAGATTAGTTGAGGTTGTAAGGGACACCTGGAGATCATTTAGTCCCATGTCCCTGTGAAAGCAGGAGCAATTAGAACAGATTGCTCATAGCTGTGTCCAGTCAGGTTTTAAATATCTCCAGTATGGAAACTTCACAACTTCTCTGGGCAACCAGTTGAAGTGTTTGATCACAGTCACCACCAAATACATCAAATTGTCAGTGAGTTATAGGATCCAGGTCAAAGGCCTTACTGAATTCAAGGTAAACAACACAGACTGCTCTCTCCCTTCATCCACTGTGCCATCATAGAAGTCAATCAGGTTGGTTAGACATGATTTACTCTTCATAATTTATACCGACCAGTTCCAATCACTTTCTTGTTGCTCATATATTTCAAAATGGTCTCCTCAGACAACGTCTTTTGATATTTAATTATATGTTATGCAGGTTATTATGCACTGTTTTTACTAGAAATTAAGAAAATACTTCTCACAAGACCAATTTAATAAAAATGGGAGATACTACTAAACAGCCAGAAAAAAATCACTGGCTATATAGAATACTTGTTTAGATCCAATAGAAAAAAAATATTGTCTCCAATAGGTATAAGATATACATGTGATATATATACCTTATGAAATTAGATCATACCAAAGTGTCTATAGAGCAGACTTTACACTGTAGAGATGTAGAAGATAAAAAAGAGGCATTTAATGAACCAGATCTCAACTTGTAGCATTTGCCACTTCTGCTTTCTGGTCTTAGATTATAACATACTCTCTTTAAAAGAGTGACATATTAATTTGATTAAAAAGAAACCAATTTAAATCTATATGTATATATTGTATGGTACTTTAAAATAACTCCATGTTATTGCACAATGACAAGAGCAAACAGAAGTCAGAATACCTAAACAAGGCCTTCAGAGAGTGAAATCTTACCTTTTTCTAGTATATTCTCTTGCCCAATGAAAGTTCTTTTCCAACAAACTTTGCCTCTCTGAATAACAAATAATTGTGTAGTTAAGATGAACATCACAATATTTTCCCCTAACAAAGCCTATATATTCTGTGAATTTGATAAATACCCTTGGCAAAACTTGCAAGATAGTTAAAAGGTGGTTACAACTTTTGAACCTATGGCGGAATGCAGTTTTCAAAAATTTATGAAAACGGTCTGACTGTAACTGTATTGTTCTTTATCTGTGGAATTGTGCTCCAGCTCCATTACACTTATTAGTTAAGTGCCAGTTTTGTCAAAATGATCACTACCATTGGCAAAACTGAATCCCAAATGTGCTTGAGAGGTATCCAAATATTTAGATCTACAGATGGTACTTTGGTAGTTTCATTCTAGTTAAAGGGTAAGATTTGGCAGTGGAGCATTACACAATATGGATGAGATATTAAACTTTGCAAAGTTTGCCGCATATTCAGCAGCTACTTTTTATCAGAATTGTTCTAAATATTGTGTGTAATGAGCCCAGTTCACTCTTTCATTTCTGTTCAAACCTCTTATAAAGTCAGTGGAATTTCAATGAAAATATCTCATAATAGAATTCTGGTTGAAATAATTTTTTGTTACAGCTACAAGAGAGTGAATGTCCATTCAGGGTGTTTATGGGAGTCCTGGCAAGTTGATCTGCCTAGATGATGAATTCGTTGACTAATCCCCTGTTTCCTCCTCATTCTACAGTGTCAGAAAAAAAAAAAATCAGTGAAGAATGCTAAGATAGTCAGAGGTATATGTTATGACAAAGAAAGACATAACAAAGGAAAATGTTGCTACAGATTAGATTTTTTTCTAGAAGGTTAAGAATTAATTTAAAAGGAAGGATTAAAAAATAGTAGTCTAAACTGAGCTGAACATGGATATTGTGGAGTATACAGCATAAGCAAAAAATTTTATTTTCTTAATTTTCAGGGAAAAAACCCCACAAACCCCAATAATTTAATTTCCAAAATGCAGGGGAACAATAAGCAGATTAAGATAAATGCAATATCCAAGATCTGTAAATCTGAACTTTAAGACTACCAAAAGTCTGCTAGGAAAAAATTAAATAACACTATGATCAAAATGCTTATGAAAATGGACTCACAATGCATATGAAGAGAGGTATAAGAGAGAAAACATGAACACCCACATGAAAACCTTCATTCTAGTAAACTGTCATATAAATTGAAGTTTTTATAACCTCCTAGTATTAAATTATATAACTAAAACTAGAATATTCAGATAATATCTTTCTTAACCATGAATGTCTGTCCTGATACCTCACAGGGTAGATTAAAAGTCTTACAGATAAAAGTAAGTTTGAGAATCCAATTTTAAGACACTTGTTGCAAAATCTAGCATGACAGGAGTCATTTAAACCTATTAGAGAGGAAGCAAAACTTACACTTTGGCAAGGTAGAATTATGTCAATACATGTCCATTAAACAATACCCTTTCATTAGAACTAAAGGATATTTTTCTCATATAACCGAAGGTTAATTCAATTATCTAAATGCTTTCCAGCAATTCTGCTAAATTACATTGAGAAAATTTATTTCCAGATATTAACTGCTTTTTTACATTACAGAAGAAAGAGAAAAAATTATGTTGTGTCCTGCTTCCCTCTAAACACCAAAATGCACTAAGTATTGAAAGAAGAATGACAATGAGAAAAAAAACCAATGTGCTACAAAAAAGACAGGTGTAGAGATTCTGCTATCACTCAGAACTACCTCTGTATTTCACCCATAAATGATGAGAAAAGTCACAATTACTAGGATGGTTATAATTTTTTTACAGTGAAGAAAAAAATAAATTCCTGGGGAAAAAAAAAAGGATAATATGAGTAAATGTAAATAAATAATTCCACAGTAATGTTACATACAGGTTTCTCCTGATTCATGGCAGAAATCCTAAGTTTTAGAATGAATACTTTTTTGTCTTGACTATAAACTTCACTTATTTTCTGAACTGGTCACCAAAGCAAAAACGTTTTTTACATCCTTTATAAATAGATTCTATTATGCATTTCATTTTTGTCTCCTTACTGTATGAAGTCTCTCTGTGCAATATGTAAACATTTCTTTTTACTATGTTGCAATTACTTTAGGAATCAATGACGCTTTGATTGCTATGTTGATATGAGATACTTTTTTGTAGAATTATACTCTGAAATAAAACAGATCTCAAGTGAAAATATAGAACAGTGCACAAAGTTTATCTGTCAAATTAAATGTTTAATTTACTTTAGCATAGTCAAGTATCAAAAGAAACTATCAATAAATCAAATCACTGAATTTTAAATTCAAGTAAATTAGAGGTCTGTAGAGTATATCTGGTAAGAATAAGTTCTTTTAGTACTGTAGAGAACGTTATTACATATAGCAATAATCAATGCTGGTGAATTATAATAAATTAAATAATGCAAAATTCTGTATCAAAATTGAGGTGGCATCAATTTATTTATCCACAATTATGTGCTTTTTACTGATGACAATTTGTATTTGTCTATAGGATATTCTATTAAAGTAAAACAAGATAAACAGTTCAAATGTAAAGAACATTTGAATAGATTTAGGTAGTTTTAGGTATTTATTTCACAGCCTTTCTCCATCTCTTTCTTGTCAGCTGAACAATACTCGGAAACAGATCACTTACGTTGCTTGCACGTCCTGTTGAACACTGTATGGAAAAGATATGTTAGGGTGTATGTGTTTCACATTAGGAAGCACTCTAGGCATGTGAAAAAAATGAAAGCAGAGAAAGAAAGGCATGATTGGTTAGTTAGTTAATCACCTTTTAAAGATCTAATTAATGTTAAAATAATCAGGTGGTTAAAATATTCAATGAAAGCCATATTTTTAAGTTAGAAGAGGATGTGTGGTTGGACTCCAATCTAAGTGATTCTATGATTATTAGTGTCATCACCAAAACCACAAAGGCTAATATGTCTACAAAAATTACTGGTTATATTGGGTATGTTTACGCAGTCAACATAAGCATTCTTAACATCCCTTGTGTCAATATGGAAAATAGTTTATTTTTTACCTACCTGAGGTTCCAGGGTAGAAGTTGACAGAGAGTGAACCGGAGCTAAAATACTCATCCTGCATGGCATAACCATGGTACTACTCCAAAACAAAATTCACCACTATTCCTGATTTTTCCTCATGACAAGGGATAGATTAAAATATGAGTTTGTGCTTGTCATCAAGCTATCTTGCTTTCATAAATGGCACAATTTTGGCTTCCTCTGAACTGGGACCTTAGAGGAGATAAGTTTGAAAAATTTCATAAGATTTTGACCTGAAGAGGCAATGAATTTCAGGAAATTCTGAACTCACTGGTAGCTGAAAACCAGAAACTCCTATCTTGAAAAGAGGAAAAAGTATTTCTGCATATGAGCTTCTGAGTAGCAGCTAGTGATCCCAATGGCAGGTCCATCTTGCAGACTTGTGAAATTCATGTGTTAGAGAGACGGCCTTTCAGCTTCCTCTGCAGCAAGAAGCTTGCACATATAGGAGCAGCCTAGTTGCTGTGGCAAGATCTTTTCTGAATTCCATAGGTCCTACAACCAAAGACACCTTGCAACTCACAAAGGACTGCTTCAGCACATGGGACTCAGAGCTCCAGTGAGCAAGATCTTGCCCCTGTAAGCAGATGGTAGGCTGCTGCTAAGGCAGGTTAACTGGAGGATGTTAACAGAGCTGAACCACTGTTGGGTGTACTTGACTCTCATTCTGAAAGAAAATCTGATCTTTAACCACCTAAACCACATTAACATTGTACATTGCATATGCAGCTACACTACAAAATAAAATGAGTCCAGGACCACTTGTGTCCTCTAAAAGAGAGTGGCCATATCTAAACTGTCCATTAAGAATGGCCCAGAACTATACCCTGTTGCTCTCTAGTTTACAAATATAGATACCTATACTGGTAAGCAATCATCCATGATATTAAATTACTTGAGTAATGTCTCGAACAGTTATAGACTGGTGCCCAATCACTGTCTTGTGTCTGTTCACATTTGGGAGGATAATATGTGTCAGTGTTCCTTCCTAAAGGGCATCTTGGTCACAGTTTCTCTGGTTTAGGAAGTCAGTTTATTTACACTCAGCTTGTCCCAGGGTGAGACAGAATAACATTTTCATTAGCAGCAGTAGTAGTAGTATTGTCATTATCAAAATCATCGTCATTTTAATTATTATAGATACAGTCAATGCCTATAGCAAACTTAAGTGCTATAGGTGCCAACCCTGAAGGCAATGTCAGTACTAATAAACTGAATAGTGTCAGAAAATGTTCTAGGCTCTGAAACTTGATTGTCACCACTGTTAAATTGCTAAAACTGCCCCTAAGCTAGTTTTAGCATGTACTAAGATTTGACATACAGTTCCCAGGCACAGCTCAAGGGTTAGTATGGGTCAGGGACTAACTATTCCCAGCAGGCAGTTTCATGTTTCGCAGGAAAGAGATCTTTATGATATGGATGTTTGCCTGTCTTGATGACTGACTTCAGTGCCACCATACAGTCTCAGACATATGTAATTTACTATTTAAGATGCAGCTAATCTTGTCCCTGTACTTGGGAAGTTTCTGAGGGTGGTGCAATTTGTGTAGTTCCTTTATAAGACAGTTTTACTTTTGAGTTTGAAAGACAGAACATCTTAGACGGAAATCAGCTGTGTATATATATATTAAAAAAAAAAACCCACAGCTATTTTGGGACAGAGGGAAGTTTTTGCTTTTCCTCAGACTCAGGGCTGATTACATTCAGTACTCGGAAGTGTTGAATGAGACATGAAAATAAATCAATAATTGATCACGATGACTACTAAGAAGGATATTTTCCAGACTCATCCCACAAACCCCTATAAACCCCTCCAGGTTTTGTCAAGCTAGGAGAATGAATATTTAACTGAAAATGAAGTTACACATTTTATAGAGACTCTCATTCCTTTTATTCCTGATATTTAAAAAAACCAACCAATCAAACAAACAAAAAAACCCCAACAACAACAAACACCAAAAAACTTATTTTTCTTCATGGCAAGTAGTGACTTCTGTCAGTTTAATCTTCTTTAGAGCATTTAGGAAAAGATACCAAAAAATACCCAAAACTCAGAAATTATTAGTCATAGACTGAATAGGATTAAGATAATAACTAGCGATAAAATTCCTTTGTCTGTCATTATGATATACATGTATCCTGAGCTCCTGAAGACAATGGAGCCACTTGAGGTTATACAGTTTAAAGTAAGAGCACAATCTGTTTGGCAGTCCAACGTTGTGCAAATGTTACTATGGGAGACTCAAGTGGGATATCTGAGTCCTTGTCCGGCTAATGAGAGGAAAGGCAAAGAACAGTATAGACCATGCTTCAGGGTAAGCTGAAAGCCTACCTATGCTGTAACCAAAGAAATTTAGGACATGACAAAAGGAACTAAACATAGCAATTGTGTTTTTAAAAGGAAATTTCAGAAGGCTGCTGTACACAAAGAATAAGGTGATGCAGATATTCTTAATGTGAGTTTTCTTTATTTATCATAATTTTATCTTACCTTATGCATTAGAAAATAAGTTTCCACCTTTTTACACACTGAGAATAATTATAGATCATTGTACTTGCTTTTTATTTGACTGTGTTTTGATGTTTATTGTGTTTTGGTGTTTATAATCTTTTGCAGTTTTCTGATTAATAACCTAAGTAATTGCAAGAAAATGCTACATGCATTTGTGCTTCATTTCTAATAGCTATGCTATATACACTTTTTTAAAATAACAAACCAAGCAAATTATATCCTAGAACTTAACACATGCCATTTCAAAAGTCAGATACAACACTATATAAGATAGCTATATTACAAGTGTGTTTTGCTTTCTTTCTTTGTGACTTTCGTTACATGTAAATAATTTGTTTCAATGTTAGATGAAAAGCTGGGAAAATAAACCTAAACCTTAAGTCTTCAGTAATGTTTTTAATAAATGGAGTTGTAATTTCATTAATTAATACATGCAACTAAAGTTATGGTGATATGAACTCACAGTGAAATTCCGAAATTATTTTCAAAAACAAATATATTGAACTGAGCTAACTAGTCAAATACTTTTCCATAACTTTCAGTAAGAGTGAACCCCCGGGAAAAAAATTGCAAGCATTTAATAGTTAAACATGTGAAATCAACTTAGCCTCATAGTAATGTCAGTAAAGATACATTATTAATTCAACTTTAACACTGACAATTAGTTATGCCGCATAACTTTGCCAAGAAAAGATAAAATTCACATGTTTTTCTCATCTCTTACTACCCATTCCTTTGCCCTGGTGCAGTTAGAGGCAAAGCTGAACCAGTTCCTGGTTCATGTCTTGGGGAGGTTAACAGGTCTTCAGACTTCATTTGCAGTTAAGATTTCAGACCATCATAAGTTTAAAACATAGCTTCATGCTGACAGTTTAATGGTCATATAAGCAAAGAGTAAACTTACTTTTAACAGCTAAACCTTCTGACCTTTCTTACAGGGCCACAAAAATGAATTTCAGCATGGATTTTCTGATGTGTCTTTGACTGTGTACATGTGGCAATGTCTAATAACAGCTGTCCATGTTTACATTATAACCCTTTCAAAATATTTTCCTTATCTTTTTATTTTGCATGGCCTCTGTGATACAGGGAAAGTAAGGTTAAGTTAACCTTCCAAGTCACATTATAGATCATCTGAGGTGAGGAGAATCTCATGTAAGTTAAACATTCAAATATCTCCTTGGCTTTTGCCAAGAGAGGGGTTTGGGTGTTGTTTTATTTTAATGAATATGTCAGACCCAAAAGTGTTCACCATCGCCAACTCCTGCCAACAGTAGGTCAAAGAATTGAATTATTGTGTTCATGAGACAGAAATGTCACCTTTCCCATTACACAGAGACCCTTCACCTTCCAACCTTGTAAACACTTCAGCTGGCTCTTTTCCAGCAAAAATGCACTATTTTTTTTTACTTCATTTTCACATATAAAGCTGAAGAGAATTTGCAGTGTGGATAAAACCCTGTGAATATCAAAGAA
Source organism: Eurypyga helias (assembly GCF_000690775.1). NCBI lineage: Eukaryota > Metazoa > Chordata > Aves > Eurypygiformes > Eurypygidae > Eurypyga > Eurypyga helias. Next base: position 89,152 of record NW_010253306.1, on the reverse strand, counting down.
GGTAGATTTTTGATAGTAGAAAAGAGAGCAGTTCAACTTTCAGGTGATAAAACTATTATCTTCATTTTTAACTTCTAATAAGTTTCTTTTTTGTTTTAAAAACATCACTTATTCATAATGTTTTGTATTTATAGGCATGATACTTATGAATATTATATTATACATTTTTAATAAATGTTGCTAAAAGGAAAGGATACTGCTAAATCCTTTCAGGACCTCAGAAGCAAGTATAAAAAGGAAGAAAAAAAATCAGAATATCTGTGATAAATATTTTGCATTTTGTGCCTACCAACAAAAAACTACAAGAAATAATGTGAAAGTATTGTCTTTTGAAAAGAACAGATTATGATAGGAAACAATGTAAGAGGAACACCAAATAACTTGAAAATTTATCTGAATATATGAATTTTAAGCCCTCCGTAGCTGCTAACCTTTCCACAATTGTTCTGGTTTTGGCTGGGATAGAGTTAATTTTCTTCATAATAGCTAGTAAGGGGCTATGTTTTGGCTTTGTTCTGGAAACAGCGTTAGTAATACAGGGATGTTTTCATTACTGCGGAGCAGTGCTGACACAGGGTCTCATACCACCATCAAGTAGATGGGGAATGCACAAGAAATTAATAGGGGGTACAGCTGGGACAGCTGAGCCCAACTGACCAAAGGGATATTCTGTACCATATGATGTCATGGTCAGCATATAAAGCTGGAGGAAGAAGAAGGAAGGGGGTAATGCTCAGAGTGATGGTATTTATCTTCCCAAGTTACTGTTACACATGATGGAGCCCTGCTTTCTGGGGATGGTTGAACACCTGCTTGTCAATGAGAATTAGTGAATGAATGGTTTTGCTTTGCTTGTGTGTGTGGCTATTGCTTCACCTATTAAACTGTCTATCTCAATACATGAGTTTTCTCACTTTTACCCTTCTGATTCATTCACCTATCTTGCTGTGGGGGGATTGAGGGTGTGGCTGTGTGGTGCTTAATTTTCAGCTGGTGTTGAACCATATCAAAAAAATATTCCATTTACAGGAGGATGAAATTGTTGTCCCATATCAGTCCAGGCTTTCTACATTGCTTTGAGACAAAATTTGACATGCCATATGAAGGAGAAACAGAATTTTGATTTTCTCTTCACATGCTGCAACTTTTACCTTTCTTCATTTTACAAGACAGTTATAGTCTCATCTCTGAATTCACACAAGATTATTGTGCTGGGTTCAGTCAGGAAAGAGTTAAGTCCCTTTACCGTGGCTGCTAGGAAGCTGTTCCTGGATGCAGAGAGCAGCACTGATAAGTTCTTAGCTGGCACTGAGGAATGTCTGTACCAGATTCAAGGTCTTTCTCCGCTTCTGATGTTGCAGCTGCGTTCCCAGCTCTCACGGTCTCACTACAGGCAGTGCAGGGGACACACAGTTCAGGCACCTGACCTAAACTGACCAAGGAAGTATTTCATTCCATAGTACGTCATGCTCGGGGCAGAGATGGCGGGGAGCCATTACTCTCTCTCCCTTACTCTCTTGCTTGTTTACTTCCTTGCACTTGCTAACTCTCTCCCTGACTCCCACATTAGCTGCTTTGCTAACTCCTGTGTTGGCTCATTCGTGAGGGAGTTGGTGGGTTTGTTTAGTTTTCCCGGTCATGCTATTGCTGAGAGGGTTCATTCAGCATCTGTTGTGACAGCTCTTGGGCTCTGGCCCTCGGACTCTCTGGGTCTGACTCCCACTACTCAACACCTGGTTGTGCATTGGTCAGTGGTTGGTGAGAAACTGTATCATATTGTATTATATTGTATCATACATCTAATTTTCTAATAATTTCATTATTTAGTAGTAGTAGTTGTGCTATTGCTGAGAGGGTTCATTCAGCATCTGTTGTGACAGCTCTTGGGCTCTGGCCCTCGGACTCTCTGGGTCTGACTCCCACTACTCAACACCTGGTTGTGCATTGGTCAGTGGTTGGTGAGAAACTGTATCATATTGTATTATATTGTATCATACATCTAATTTTCTAATAATTTCATTATTTAGTAGTAGTAGTTGTTGTAAATATCAATTTAGATTTATTTAGTAAATATTTCTTATCTCAATTTTACAAGCTTCCTTATTTCTTTCTCCACTGATTCTTCCCCTCTGCTAGAGGAGGGGAGGGGGATTTGTGAGAGCAGCTTAGTGGTATTTTGCTAGCCAGAGTTAAACCATGGCAATTATAAAGAAATTTGGTATCTCCTATTACCATTTTAGTAAACATCTGAAGAAACTCTTCAATCATGTTGCTGTTTATTCCTTTCCTGAAAAGCTCTCCTTCCCTTGACAGAGGAAAAGAAGTGAACAGTGAGGTCTAGGTGAAGATAGAGTTCATTCTGCCAGTTTTAAGCCAAGGCAGATCTCCCTGTGAAGAGCTTTAAACCACCTTTACATTCTTCTTTACCTAGTCACAGTTCCTATAATTGGAAGCACAAGAACAAGCTTAAACTTGCAGATTCATGAGTTCCAAGAGCTACTGCCATGTGGTAAAACCATCCTCTAATATCAATACCAATTGCAACTCCAATATATTGCCCAGAGTGGTTGTGGAGTCTCCGTACCAGAAATATTTAAAACCTAAATAGTCACAGCTCTGAGCAGCCCAAGCTAGTTGCACATGCTTTGTGCAGCAGTGTTGGAATAGATGATCTCCATATATTCCTTCCCACCTGAGCTGTTCTGGGATTCTGTGATATTACTCATATCACAAAGTTCACAGGGGCATACATTTTTGTCAGGACAATATTGATGCTGCACAATTTCAAGGAAAATGGAATAGCACATTTATTTAAGTTAAGACACCAAATACCTTCAAAATCCTAAGGATGGTGAATTTTTGCTTTTGATTGAGAATCCTTCAAGACTCAATGGTTTCTGAAGATAAAGTGATTTTAAAACAATGGCCTTTAGCACAAGGGTTTTTTTCACACTGAAAATGCCAAATAGGTACTAGTAATCCTTTTCAGTATGCTGTTCAGCAAACTGAGTTGTCAGTGTAGCTAAGAAATGGACGACACATTGGTGAAATAAAGTCTGTTATTAACAAGAGACCAAAAAGAAGAAAAGAGGGAGTTTATAAGAAAGCAATGACTGAAATGAGAAACCATTTTCTCATTCTGTTTTGGATTTTTTTACTCAAAATATCATTTTCATTAAATGCAGAATAGAAATAGCAAAGATAACAGCAGTCTAAGATTCTCTGCAATGTGTTTTCCATGTCCATGTCTGTCAAGACTTCAGACATCAAAACTTCCTTTCCTCTGTAACACTCATGAATCTGTTTCCCATTTTCAAAAAGTGTGTATCATGGACTTGCTAGACCTGCCTAACTAATACTCTAGGAATGTCTGAAAATAAAATGAAGTGCATCGGTTACTCGTACTATGTTAACAAGCTCTGTAGAGACACCCATAAATAAGTAAAATAGTAAGAATAAATAGATTTATGAACTTTACAAATGCTGCTTTACATTCTAAAACTAACTTGATACTCTTTCTCTGTTGCTTTGAGATGCTATTATGTAATTTAAGTTTAAATTCACCTATCCTTCAAAGAAACAAGTAACGCTGTATACAAATTATTTCAGCTGAAAAAAAATTGTAATATATATGTGAAATAAAAACCAATTATGTATGTAACTGAATTTTCTCTTTAAAAAGTAGATATAACCCAAAATTCACTATTCATTTTATGTTTATTATTACTCAGATAAGTAATAAATTAAATTTGTCCAAAACATTTCATTTTACAGATATTTCAACATCTTATTTTATTTTTAGAATCCATCTCTCTACTTAATTATTAGTTTGATTTTTCAAGCATGATATAAATTTCTGAGGCTAACAAACAAACAAAAAAATCTTCCAAATTTTAGGGCCACAGTTTGCCTCTAATAATTTCTAATAGTTTTATTTAAAGCAAGTACCCATATCATAAAACTAGTACCAAATATATAAGTCAAAAGTAATGTGTTATTAATCTCTGCTCATCATGCTTTTCACATTCTAGAAGAATACATCAGGTAACTGTGTGTTTTTCATATACACAAATACATACATGGAACTGATCTTTTGCTGTATTTAGCAGAGATGGATGCAGCTGGAGAAGAACAGGAATATTGGTGCCTTTATTCAAACTATTTCTGATCTAGGCAATTTGGCTCAGTCACAGGACTTCCTAATGTTCTGCTGCTAATGCATATTTCCTGAATGAGGAAACAATTAGGAAGATTAAAGAATCTCTCAAGGACAATGTCCTTGTAAATTGATCTAAAACTATATTGACATAATCAGATCCTGTAATCCTTATTTTTTACTTCATATTCCATCCTTTTCTACCTCCTGCACACACATAGTCTTTACGTTCGTTCTCTTCCTTTATTCATGTCCCCATGAAAACACATTTTCTTCAGACCACACATCCAGGCATACACAAGCAGAGGCAGACTCCACCCTGAACCTATTCCTTTTCCAAATTCCTGTGTATTCTTACACCCACACATACCACCACACATATGTACAATTTATCCAGACTTACCATCAGCTCAAATTATTGGAAGTTTGCATGAATAGTAATACAAGTCTAACCACTTTACAAAGACATTGACATAGAATAATTATTCTATGTCCTTCATAACTTAAATTCAACCTGATGCATTTCAGTCAAAAATAAAGGAATAAATAATTGTTTACCATTTAAAAAATCATTGCTAGTGGATAACAAAAGTTTATCAATTATTAAGTCCTTTGGTATTCAATATAATTGCAGCAATAATGGTGAATAATGCTGCAATAAATTGCAGCAATTTTGGTTTTAGTGAGAATGCAAAATAACATGTAATTCCATAATAATTACCACATACTTCAGCATTGTTAATTATTCAGAATATTGCTTTTCTTCAGATTAAGGTAAGGCAAGGCACGGCAAGGGTCTATACTTCAAGATCCCTCCAAGGATATTGTCTGGTAGACATGCAAAAAATGAACTTACAGTAGTGAAAAGCTATGTGTAGCAGCTGAGGTTTTAAACTTATTTGATTATTTAATACCCACCTTTGGACACACAGTATTACGGGTAGGCTGGTAATTGAATGTGAAGTAATATCTAGTACGTTACATCATTAAGCTGAACCTAAAAAAAAAAAAAAAAAAAAAAAAAACCCCCCAACAAAACAAGAAAAAAAAAAAAAACCCACCAACAAAACCAGGAAAGAGAAAAGATGTGAGACAACATATATAGGAGCTGTAATAGAAATGACAGAGTGGAGAAGACTGTTTTGAATCAGAGCAAGCAAGGAAATCAGAAACATTTGAACTCCTCAGAAAGAAAAAACATAAATATTTGAAGAAGTGGTCAGAGGAAAAAATACAAACATAAATTTGAAACCAGATTCTTGTGAAATCAAAAATATTAGACTTATTTACTGCAGAAAAGTCATAAAAGAGAGCAATCAAAGAACTATAGTGACTTCCTCAAGAATAAACAAGAAGAGTCTATAAAGATAAAATGTGCTGTATGCTTGAATCAGGAAATATGTTTTCTTTAAAAAAAGGTAATTTTATTTTCTTACTTAATGTCATCTCATGGGTTTGTATTGAATCATGTTTCAAGGCCCACTGAAATCAAGATTCTTTTCTAATCTTTTCAGATGGAAGCTTCATGTCTTTGTATTCTTAGTACACTTGCCTCCTTTTTCTGTACTATGGATAGCATGGCTATATTTAATGGAAAATGCAGTTTTGTGTCCATACATTGTTATCGGAACTGTACATAAACTTAATGTGCACCAAAGACAGAGAAGTAGCTATAACAGACTCTTTCAGACTGCTATAATTTCAGATTAGGAACCCAGTAGTGTCAGCAGCGGTGGATCCCCAAAAGACTATATATTTCTCCACACATTGCAGAGAAAAGTTAGATTAAACATTTTTTTTTTTAATTATTTGGATATTTCAGCTTGTCAGTGAACTTATGTTTCATGGTTTCTGTCCTTTTAAAATTCTCAGTCCAAGTGGTCCCATAGGGTCCCTTAAACAATCAATCTTTGCAACCCAGAATAATTGAAATTATTCATATTTTTGTAAGCAAAAATTGTTTCACACATCAGTAATATCAATCATGATCAGTTTCTCTTGCAAATTTAATCAAACCTATTTACAGAGCCTTGCTGTAGTGTTTTATAAACACATATGAATTGCAGTGGAATACAAAGTTTCACAACATAGACATTATCAAACAATACCTATAATTAAGAGATAGTGTTCCTACAGGACCTGTTGAATTTTGCTATAGAAGCAGAAGATTGGGAAAAGCTGCCTTCATGTTTCACAAAACAGAGGAAACAAAAAAAAACCCCACAAAAATATCTGAAGGCAGAAGGGTGACTACAGTACTTGTCTGATGAAATAAAACTGATAAATTTGGTTTTCATATGTATTAAAAATAAAGGTGGATCACAGAACATCCACATTATTAATTAAAAACAGGAAGCACCATCTGTTTCTTATCCTGCATAAGCAGCAAAGACGTGTGCCTTGTGTAACATGTGGAAACAGTTTCTATAAGCACATTGTTTCTTCAGTCTGTGCCACCCTGAAGTCCATTACTCTAGAATGTCTGAGCCGTATCAGTACTGCACACTGGTGTTTTAAAGGAACCTGCCTGACTATAAGTAGTGCCTCTTTCTTGTAATAACATAGCAGATAAAAAGAAGCTGCTTCTTACATTGCTGCTATAAGGACCTTGAGTCCACACACATTGGGATGAAAGAAATTATCCATTCACTTACCTTCAAAAGTAATTGCTCATGAAAGAATGGATAATAGTGATCTTGGATTCAACTCACAGTTGCAGAACCAATAGGAAGGAGATGGAGTGATGCTCATATACTCATTATATAATAAAGCAATAAAATACTATGTATTTAGAGACAAAAGATGGCAGTGTTAAGAAGGAGAGTGTATAGTGCATTCACAATACTGTAACACCTTTGGATGGTGCTTAAAATTCTAGTCAAGGCTTTCCATCCCATCATCCTCTCAGTCATTTTTATGCCCACACTAACCTAGTCTTACAGATAGGCTTAACAGAAAGTGAGATGCTAGTTTTTCACTGTTACTTGTTAGTAAGTCTATAAGTTTCATTTATATAATTAAATAGTTCTTATCTCAACTTCTACGAGTCTCCCTTGTTTTTCCCTCTGACCCTTCCTCACTTGGGGAGGAGAGGGGGGGAGGGTGTGAAGTAGTAGAGCTACTGGTGGTGCTTAATTGCCTGACAGGGTTAAACCACGACAATACCACACAAATATTGTTCGTTATTACACGTTGTATCACAAGACAAATGACATGCTCTTTGGCAGCTAACAAATAACCTTCCAAATATACTCTGTCCTACTATTACTTTTATTTTGTCTTTTCAAATCACCCTAATGTTCTTGACATTTGTCAAAAATTCAATAGCTATGGGGATTATTTCCATGTTTGTGTTATAAAATGTAGGAATAACTATAGGACAGATTTCTGTTTGTTTTATCTGGTATTATGCACCTGATATTGAAGCCTGTCTCACATATCTATTTTATAATACTCTCGGTAGTGGAAAAAAACAGCTCTTTTAATTTTTCATTATTAATTATTAATTTAACTTGATACTGTTTTAGAAAGCATTTTGACTGGCTGAATAGGTATTTTATTTTCCAGCTTTATGACAGGAAAAATATCTAATACTTTGGCATTTTATTCTGAATGCAAGAAGATAATAAAGAATTATTGCTGCTGTAATTTTCTTTAAGGTTTTGCTGCTATTGCCTGCAAAACTGAAGAACATTACATATATTTACAATCAGATTTTTTTCTGATTCTTGGATGGCAGAATGAAGAGAATAGTTATAAGATTCCTAAGTCTTAAAGAAAATATCATATTATATGCTTTGGGTTTGGATATGGAGAGTGTAGCAACTAAACAAGAGCTAATTATATTATGGCTGCAATGCAGTAATTGATGCACATCCTTTTTCCGGGATATGTTTGCATGTTCTCTGTTTATGGTTTTATAGACTTATCTAATAAATTATTATATTTCTGAGGGTTTTTTTAACCTTACTGATACAGATATTTGTATAGATAAGTATTACAAATATGCATTAAATTAATTCAGGGTCAGATTGATATAGCCTAAGATTAGTCATGGAAAAATTTGTCACATAATAAGTCATTCCAAGGAAACATTAGAGAAATATGACAAAATCTCTTTTTGTTATTTGTAATATAATTTTGATAAAGTAACAAAATGATTAAATAAAATCTGCAATCTATTTTCTTTTAACTAAAGTCCCAGTGAAGAAATATGAAGATAATCTGAAGTCATTTTTATCAGACATTAATTGGTTGTTAACAGTGGAACTTGTGAAGATAGTTACATTTGAATTCTCAAACTTTTCTTTGGTAGGAAGGCATAGTCAGAAAAGTATAGAGAGGCAGTCACTCAGGACACTCCCTACTGCCCATGTAAAGCTTAAAGGAAGATTAAGGTTATTAATTATTTTCCTCTTACTATTTACATAACTGTTTACATATAATTCCTAAGGGTTATAGAGAAAAGTGAAGAATATGAACGAAATAATTCCGTCCTAATGTTCCATTTTTCTTCAGATTCTTTCAGGCACTGATGTACTGTTCTTCATTGAGCTGTTGCTTGAAAAGTGTAAATGTATTGAAATGTACTGGAGTAGCGCACCCTGTGTATTGAGTGCATAGCCTTCCGTGAGAGGCAGTAGGCATTTTATAGGTAATAGTAATCTGGTGAGGTCTGCTTTAAACATTCACATATAAAATTCTGCTATTCCAAGTCTCTTCCACTCTTTAGGAACCATATATTTCCCTATTTCCAAGACTCCTATTGTACTTTTTTTCCACTTAGGTCTATTTAAGTGGCTCAGGCATTCCTATTAAAAAGATATTGCAATTCATCATTGTCCAACATTGTCATGGCTTAACCTTATCTTGCAGTTAAGTACCACACAGTCACTCACTCACCTCCCCCACCTTTCCCAGTGCAGGAGGAGAGTCAGAGGAAAAGACAAGGAAGCTCGTAAAGTTGAGATAAGAACTATATAATAATACAAATTAAAATTATAGTGATACTAATACTAACAATAACACTATTTAATTACAATAAGTAATTAAAATAATAGAAAATATAACATATGATACAATCGCTCACCACCTGCCAACTGACACAAAGCCAGGTCTAAGAGAAGGGAGAGCCTGCAGAGCCAGAGCCCCAGGGTAACAACACCACAGGCACAAAAAGCCACTGGAACCCCCAACCCACTAACAAAGGAACCCACCCCACTGCTAACAACTATGCCAAGAGCTAACAAAAGTACTAACAATCCAGATATCAAGCTAGCCCAAAGTCTTAACAATCCTCCCCCTCCAGGCCATTTTTCACCTCAGGACTGCACATGTGCACTGAGTTTAAAGTACCATAGAATGAAACAGTCCCTGGGCCACTCTGGGCCAGCTTACAGCATGGTGAAGGAGCTTGTTCCTATCTGAAACCAGCAAAGCCACAAAGCCTAGCTCTCAGATTCAGATAGTCTCTATTTATTGCCACTTATTCTACTTATGTTCCTATTCTTATTTTACCTTATCCCTAGTCTGTAGTCGTCATACCCTGCAAAGTGGCAAAATGCCACAAAATATAGTCTGCAGCTAATTCACAGAACTTTCTTTTTTAACTGAGTTCAATGGTAAGCACAAGTTTTCTGCAAAAATATTTTAGGGAAGCTCACTTGTCTAAAAAATAAAGAAATCACTTTCCTTATACACAGATAAGATATTATAACCTAAGTATTTAGCTCTCCTTGGTGAGTGTATTTAGAAAACTGCTTGACTACTTCTGTGGGAAAGTCATTCTGAGGAGGAAATTACACTTTACCAACAGATATTTAATTCATCTGGAGTTCTCATTGACAATCTTCAGAACAGGAGCCTCTCATCTGAAAAACACAGCCATCTAAATGCAATAACTCATCAACTACTTTAAATAAAAATAAGTCACAAATATAAAAACTAGGACTGTAAGGGTGTTTCATAGTCTTAAATTATTCAGAGAGTTTTAAAATGACATCCTAATATTTTCAATTAACTTTTCAAAACTCCATAATGCTTTGTGAATGGTTTTTTTTTTTTGTTTGTTTTGTTTTTTTTACATAAAGAAATGCTTGCAAGGAAGACATTCTGAAATTAGGTGCTTGTTTTGGCGGGAGAAGGAGACAGGAAAGGAAAGCAGTAAAATTGCTACTGATATTTGTATGGACTATGTCATCTGCAATATCTAGCTGTTATTTTCATATATGTAAGGACATTAAAGTAAGTCTAAAGTCTGTCCATATGCTTTATCACTATATACCATATAACAAGGGAAATTTGAATTGGGCACATTAAATGCATGGCATGTCCCATATAAAAGTTTCAAAGAAAACCTGGCAATTATCTATATAACAATCTTTTTCTTTCTTTTTTTCGCACAACAAAGGAAGCCCTATGTCACCCAACCACCCCATTTGTTTCGACCCAGTTTCATTGTAGGAAATTGACTTCATTTTTGCACTACACCTGAAGGAGTGGCCCATTTAGTTATTTGGCTGAAAAATGAATGAAAGCTTCTGCAGTTTATAAAATAATACTTTTATGATTTCATTGAAGTTACCTCATAAATATAATGCTAAACAGAAGGCCTTGTTATTTTTCAAGTGGGAATAACTTTAAAAAAAAAAAAAATTTTGCTTGTGGTTTTGCTGTGACATATGGATTTTTTCTAGGAATATTTTTATCAGGCTAAAAAATTGACTGGATATCTTTTACATGCAGACAGCTGAGATATCTTCATACTACACAACAATTCATAGTTCTGTGCAGCACAAATACAGTGATTATAAGCATGACAATATTTTTTGATGGTAGCGCTGTCTGTCATGACAAATTGTGATTTCTTTCCACCTCCTTGTAAAGAAACAAGGGCTTAAAGCACAGACCAGATATTTATATTACAATATTTAATAACAATTATTTAGTCTAAATAGTGGAAGGAAGTGGAAGAAGTAGATAAAGATTTTTGGTGGATCATGTATTGAGTCTTTTTAGGGTTCATATATGAAGATTTACTAGCATACAGTTTTAATTTTTTTTTTTTCAAATGCATACTAATAATACCTTTTTCCAAATGGTTTGTAAGCATTGTATTTATTCATTAATGCAATTACAATTATTGATACTGGCAGACAACTATTAACATCAATGTTCAAGTATTTGCCTACTAGTCAAGCACTCTGAATTCTTTGATCCACTGAAATCTTATACTGGATGGAAGCATATGATGGATTATGGGGAACACATAGCTCCAGATATATTGTGACACATGTATATAGCAATATAGCATAATAGAGTACTGCAGTTTAATGCTGTATGAACTCAAAATGAAATGTCACCACCTCAAAACCAAAGCAGTTTTTACAGTATACTGTTCTTTGACAAGTTCCAATTTTTCAACTCAATTAGGTACAAAAACCAAGCGTTGAAACAGCTAAATTTCCCCATGGAACAGTAATTTCAATTTTTGCTCAGCTTTTCTTAATGTTACCTCAGCAACCTTCCTTTTTGCCTGCTACACAGGTTTGTCTGCATTACCAGTGGGAAAGCATCCTTCATTTATGAGGTGGGAAAGCAACCTCTGAAGAGCCATTACTTCCCCTTTCCATAATGGTGTGAAGAGAGAAGGCTGACCCCTGATATTATTTCTTTACCCAAGAATGTAACTGGAGTAACACAGTGGCACCTGGCCATATAATTGCATGAAGTATAGAGCTGTTGTATTGCAGTCTATTCTACCCAGAGGTGATGGCAGAAAGTAGATTGTGGCTGAGATACAATCTGTATCTGGGGCACTACAAAAACAAACAAACAAACAAACAAAAAAAACCCCTATGCTGTTTGTTCTTTCTGTGCCACTGGCACAGTGTTTGTACAAAACCACAGTTTAGTTATTAGCTACAGCCACTGTAAAGACTATGGTCTAGCATATATTAACCCAATAATTGTTTGGCTAGTATAACAATGTCATTAATTTCAATAAAATTATGGTTGTGCATTAAGACTGAAAAGAATATTTTATAAATGTGATCTCTCTCCAGAGGAAATCAAGTACAAATCAACAATTTAAACCAATAAATTTTAGTTTCATAGCAAGTCTACAGTTATTTTTTATTATTTCTTGTCTCCAAAAATTATTTCTAAGAGTAATAAAATTATTCTATGAAGATATACTTCAACACTCATTGACCTGACGGCTTCACTGTAATGCAAGCCAATATATACGTATTGCAGTTTTTTGTATTATGTCATTTAACATCTCCCATGTTGAAGCTGAAAATTAGAAGGAAATAGCTTTTTGATACTCACCGTATGTTGCCTTTAAGGGGAAATCTAAGTCATCAATTCATAAATATAAGAGTGATTTCTTTTCTGTTAAATTACACTGAAGTTAGTAGGACTGTCCCAGGACAGTGCTGCTGCTCAAATCGTGGACATTTTATTCCAGCCCCAACATGCCTATTTAGTACCTGTATGTATATGTTTGCAGTATTGAAAAATAATTAGCTAAAATGTTAAAAATAACTTTCTAACCAAGTTCACCTAAATAAATGTTTTACTTTCATAAAAGACTTTGCTTATCCATCCAGGTAACTGTGGTGTTAAATTATTTATTAACCTATGAACAGATCAAAATTCATCTTCTTTATTATCATGCTAACTAACTGAAGAGGTGCATATGCCAAGTATGATTAGGTCCAGCCACACGTAAGCCCATAAAACAGTCATCGTTCCTTTTTCCCTGCTTTCTAAAAGAAAGAGGAATCTCACAGCAAACTGAGCATAGTATTCAATGAGAACCAAAAAAAAGTGAACTTCTACCTGGTGTACCTAGCTACAGAAATCAGAGTTAATGTCTTTCATCTTTGCATCATGATTCAATGTTTTCAGATACTTAAGGTTCATTGGTATTTCAGGCAATGATGTAGATACTTAGACTGTAGATAGTTCGTTTAGGCAAGCTGAAGTTTTCCCATGTTGCTTAGTCATGTATTCAATCCACTCTACTTGTCTTAAATCTAAAACTAGGAAACAGGTAATTAGATAGAAGATCAAGCTCTACGATCTTGAAAGAACCAGTTTATTCTCTTATCTGCATAAGAATTCATTATTATAGCACGTAATTTAATGATTGCATAGTCAGTTGTTTAGCTGTCTGTGCCACTGAAGTATTTCCTTTTGTACTTTTCCTATAAATGGCAATAACATTTAAAACTGGTTTTGCTCAAAAATATTCACATATGTTAATGACCCATGAAATGCAGTAAATATATCAAATTGTTAAGTGTTGCCTAAATTCTATGGAGCCAGCCAAAACAATGACAACCATTAATATGAAGGAAAGGAAAGTTAAAATAATCACATTCATACAATAGGAAAAAAAGAAAGAAAGAAAGAAACTCACAACAGCTGTTAATTACTCACAGGCCAAAAGTGAAATACCCATGTTCAAGAACAATAGAAATGTGTTAGTGTGAAAAATTCATTAATTCCAAAGAATTAGTTTTTTCCTGTGTGTGATTCTAAAGAGAACTTCACCTTAAAGTCTTTCTCCTTCTGAAATAAAGTTTTTTCTGTGTAGTTAGATACCCCTGGCAATGTAAAATGATGCACTTTTGTGTCAAAGATACAGAAACACTAGCTTGAAGATAACTGTGAAATTATCTCTTTCATCTCCATGGAGTGTTACCTAGCTAAATCTGTTCACCATTTTACTGCTGATCACTCTCCTTTAAATATACAACTCAAGCTATGCATTTTGATGAAACCTCACTGTTAAGCTTAGAGTCAGAGGAGCTACTGAAGTCATAAAAACAAAAAAAACATGCAGGGTGCAGAAAATCTTGTTATCATCTTCACCTTCAAATCTACTTTTTTTTTTTTAACTTAAATTTTTTACTTAGTTGATTTTTGCTATTGTTGCCTTTTCCATGGTGAGACATTCATTCATTAAAGTAACTATATCAAATATGAGCTACTTAAATAATCTCAAAGGTTTTTCAAACACCAAATATACAAGCATACTGAGATTTAAACTGATTTCATGGTGGTTCTCCACTGCTATATATTTCAGTGTATTTGTCACAGTTAAGAAGTTGTTAATATATGGGGTTTTTTTTCAAAATGCTACTTATATAAACAGCATGGAAAGAAAACTGTGGAGTGAAAATGAAGGACAGATGCAGAATGTTCCTGAGAAATAAAAAACAAGGCAAGTCTAAGTCTAAATCCTGAGGCAACAAACTACATATGTTCACCACATGAGCAGGAGACATGATTATGCTGGGTGTGAAAGCTATTGTGTATCCTTAATACAGACTTTGTACACTTCCTTTGAACATCTGCTAACATTTTAAATTTTGAAGTAGAAGTTTTAGAGATACTGATCAGGTGGCAGCAATATCTCGAAAGCTGTGGAGTTGAATTAATAGGGAGATGCAAGTTAGAGTAACAAGAGATCTGAGACACATGTTCATTACGGTCCAGATTTAGCCAAAATCAGGATCAAAAATCAAGGAGTAACCTTAATGATCTCCTTAATTCAGTACGATTTCCAGTGTGCTAATGATTATGATAACGGATAAGGAACATTTTTCTGACAGACAGAAAACCAGGCTGGAGAGAATTGAAACTGTAGTTCTGTGCAAGACTCTGTCAAGCAGTCGGTATGTCTAAGCTGCAGACAAAATGCCACATCCATGAAGACTGATGCTCTTGGACATGTTCTACTTCAAATCTGAATAACACTTCTGGTAACCAGGGGTTGAAGACATTCTGCTCTTGAAATGTAGATCTACACCTGTCACAGCCAGTCCAACTCTTGTTTACCACAGTTCTTACCAAATATAAAATAGAGCTAATGCTACTGATCTAATTCCGAAGTCTTGTAAAGTGATTAACAGGGTTAAACACTGAATATTTTATGTATGAACATTCAGTTAGTAGAAAGTACATCAGTTAAATAGCTACCTGAACTCTAAATGTGAACATACTCAGAAATAGTTAACATAATCCAAACCCCATTTATGCCTGTGTGAATTAAATTCAATATCTAACATTTCTGAACACCGAAGTGTTATAAGGTTATATGTATTACGAATAAGAGAAAATATTTTTTAAAAAGAGAATTTGAAAAGCTGAATTAATTTCAAAGTGGTAAGACTTCTAGTTTCCAAAAACCTACTTATGGAAAATATTTGTATTCAGGGAAAAATAATTAAATATTTCTAGTAAGTGTTGCCAAGCAAGGACTCCTCTGACTTGAGGTCCTCATTACTGTAGTGATGCAGTTGTGGTCAAAGTTACCTCATACAGTAACAAGAACATTTTAAGGTAATAGTTAAGCAAAATATTTTGAAGACACATCTTTTAATGAGAAAGTCACTGAATATTTTCTATGTCAGTCACAGCATAGATGTTCTCTTCTTGAAGAAAAGAAGGTTCATTGGAGATTCTTTCGCTCTCTGCTACTACTTGAAAGGAAGTTGCAGAGAGGTGGGACTTGGTCTCTTCTCCCAAGTGACAAGTGACAGAATGAAAGGAAACAGCATCAAGTTGCACCAGGGAAGGTTTAGATTGGATATTAGGAACACATTTCTTCACTGAAAGGGTTATCATACATTGGAACAGGCTAGTTGAGTCACTATCCCTGGAGGTATTTAAAAGATGTGTGGATGAGATGCTTAGGAACATGGTTTAGTACTGGACTTGGCAGTGCTGGCTTAGTGGTTGGACCTGATGATCTTAATGGTCTTTTCCAACCAAAATGATTCTATGATTCTATTCTACGATTCTTAGTTCACTGACTTTGCATATAAGTAGAAGTCTGACGCTGATCACATTGATTACAAAATACAGCATACTAGTAAAGCTGGTTTCAGTCATCCTTCCTTTCCCTTTCCTTTTAATTTACATGAAAAGCTTTCAATTGAGGTAATAGTCAAGTGCTCTGAGAGACAGAATGAGTATATCTTTATGCAATATTCAATCAGCTATTGTCCAGTTTGATTTGGATTAAACATATCCCTGGTTCATGCTGCTCTCACTGTTATCCATTTACTGAAAACATTATTGTTCTCTTGATTGTAGAGTGGGGTTAGTGACTAGCAATTTATTCATATTCATAAATTCTTTCTCAAAGATATTTTGTTTGTAAGTCTTCTTTTTGAGAAGGAAGGGTGTGTGTGTGTGTGTGCTTGTGTGTGTGTGATGGTGGCGTAGTTAGGCAATCATCATTACCCCTTTCAAAATATGTAACATTTTATTTTTCTGCTCTGAAAGCAAGTGCATTCACAATTAGCTAGAATTAGAGATATGGTTTCTACTCTGGCATCGTTGAATGACTTGATTAAGCTGCATTACTGTTATCATTATCAGTTATGTATCTGCTAAAACTGTCCTGTTGCACAAGCTATCTGTATGAAAAATTAATTATGAAAAGGTATAGCCAAAGATCTTCAAGGATCTTTAAAAATTATATATATGATGTGATCCTTGAAGCCATGGGTAGAGCAGGAGGACAATAGAATACGTTGTTTACCAACCAAAAGATATGTTACCTCAGGAAATTATACAGGTGTAATGGTAATGCTTTAGCACACTGAAACACTAAAATATTGCTGACTGTTTAGAGACTTTCTGGTGAAATTAAGAGATAACATAGGAAGCCTGTGCTTTAAGGATTCAATTGTGTCTATTTAGCTGAGGTAGAGAAGAAAGTAAATTATGAGACTTTAAATAATTATTCAGTATAGTCTCTTATTAGTAAATTTTTGCCAACTACATAGAAGCAGACATTCAAAAGGGGTTTTAACAGAACAGCTGGATTTTCAGTCACATCTGGTTTAGTGTGGTAACTATGCTGCATCTATTACAGCTAAACATTCCACATAAGACTACCTTTTAGCAGTTTTCATCTTTTCTCTGGAAGGAGTTGTGCAGAGAAACAGAATGGATCATGGTAGAGGAACACATAAATCTTTTTAGCAAACATGCAGCAGTGAACAGCTCTATGCTTACAGCCTGGACATTTCTGCCTTTGCACATATGGCCCCACAATTAGCAGAAAACAATGCCCAAATACTTGCCCACAGCTACCATCCTTTTCACAACTAAACCCACTCAGACTCTCAAAATTACAATACCGACTTGTATTTTTTTCAGATAACTAGCGTGGTTTAGATTTCTCTCAGTTTCCATTTTGGGAATCTCTAGGGACCCTTTTTTCTTTCCTCAAAAAGAATAAAGCAAGTAGTGTAGGAACTTGAAGGTAAAATTAATTTCTTTGTTATATGAAAGCCTTCTTGTTAAACCTTAGGTTGCATAGTCTCAGTTTGGTCAGAAGTACAAATAATTACGAGCCATCAATAACAATGAACATAGGGTATTTATGTCTTTCTGATTTGGGCCCTAACTTCTATGTACTCCATCTTCCTAGTAGAAAGTGGAGATTAATAATACACTGTGAGAAAAAATAATAAACATTTTAGGTGGTCATATATTGCCAGAAAAAGATATATAAATACCTAAGATAACAGAAATATGGGTAACAAGATTGACTGAATTTTCGATGTATTCAGGTGACTCCAGAAGCATGGGTCCTTAAAAAAAGGAAGAATTCACATCATATCCCAAATTCATGAAAAACTAGTAATGGTAGGGAACATGGGCATTGCAACACACAGATCATCACTTCTGTTCAAGAAATATTGGATTAATTTATAGTAGTAACGCCAGTGCAAGCAGATCTGGAAATACTCAGTACATTCCATTTTCTCGCTTATTAAAAAACAACAACAAAAAAAAGATATTAAATTTCCAGCAATTGATCACAGAAAATACCAGTCTGGTAAAGTTACCTTTGTACTTTGTAACTGTGCACAATATTACAGTGTCACCATGGCTATGGAAATATTGCTTTGCACGGTTCATTTTAAATACACAAATAACATGCAGAGAAAAGCCACAGCACAAAGGAAATTCAGCAATGGAATGCAAAAAGAAGACTGAGTGATACCAAAGATACAAGCGTAATAACATGCAAGATCCAATTACCAACAGCTGGCCTGCATCCGGACTGGGTTTGTGAAGGAGGTGTGAATGATACAGCCAACACTTTATCACACAGCTTTATTTATGAAAGCCACTAAACCCTTAACTTGACATTAGGAAGTATTTGACATAAAAATCTAAAAAGAATGGCCTGGGTTTATAGACATATTTTAGAGATCACGCACAGAACTGCTGTATTAGGAATGGGGTCTCTTTCAAATGAAGGTCACATCTATGCTAGAACTTTCAGGTATGATTTTAAGAAGGGAGATTACAGAAAATGTATCCACATGTGATAGTTTCAAATTGGTTTCTGTCATTCTGACTGTATTCTGAATTTGAGCAGCAATAACACAACCACTGCACATTTTTCTGTTTTTTTTCCAAAACAGAAAAAGAATTTGCAACTAACAAGATATGCATATTTGTTCTGCTTCTACCGCTCCATAATTTATTGATAACAATAATTCAAGCAAGAAGCACCTGTGGTCTTTTTAACTTTCTTCTGTTGAAGTAATTGAAGTTAATTTGAAATAATTATCAAAAATGAAAGAGGCTGATCATGGTACTATGTCATGGTATTTCAAAAGAACATGAAATTACTTATGGAAATCTTTTCATAGAATAGAAAAGGTAGTCTTTAAAGATTGCTTTTTGGTGGTTGCTTTGTTTGGTTTTGGTTTGGTTTGGTTTCCAGAAAAGGTATTACTTTTCTTCCTCTGAAGTTAGGTCCATTCTTAATAATCTAAGGAAAGTACTGTAGCAGTATTTCCCTTTCTGATGAGGTATTGCTACCACGAATGTACCATCGTTTTATTTGTGGTCTACATATGAAACTTGTTTTATTTATGATCTGCATATGAAATTGAGCTGGCCCATTTCAATCAGTGCAATATTACAGCTTTTTGAGAAATAAGTTCTGGCTGTTTGCAAACCCTAATAAGAAGAAGATGGAAGAGTACATGAGGAATAAGTAGCAGACTGAAAACTCTTACTTTTATTATTCTAGATACTGGGTTCAGAAATTTTATCATTTTTCTCCATTGTTCATGTCCACTGTGAGCTATCCTTTGGATCATAGAATTATGCTGGATGGTATGGAACTCCTTGGGCAGCTAGTGCAACCACATGCTCAAAACAGATCCAATAAAGGCAGGTTGCTCCAGACCATGTCCAGACAAGTTCTGAATGGCTCCATAACCTCCCTGGTAACCTGTTCCAGTGCTTTACCACCCTCATGGAGAAAGATTCATCTCCCTTGTCTCCCTCCTCAATCTCCCTGGCCATTTTGGTGACCCTTCAAAGATCTTGTAACCGGAATGCCCCTGTCTTTCTTGTATAGGGAGCCCAGAACAGGACACTACTCCAGATGTGATGTCACAAAAGATATCAAATAGAAGGGAAGAAACTCTTCCCAGGACCTCCTGGCAGCATGCCACATCCCAAGAGGTGCTTGGTCTTTTTTTACAGTGAGGGCAGACTGCTGAATCCCATTCAAATTCTTGTGTAGCAGGACTCAGATCCTTTTCTGCAAAACTATTTTTCATCCAGCTGACTCGCAGCCAGTACAGTGGCACGACGCTACTGATTACTAGATGTAGAATTTGCATTTGTTTTTGTTAAAAAAACTAGGCCATCTAAATCTACTAGGCCATTTCTCCAATCTGTCAAGGTTTCTCTGAGTAACATCTCTATCCTCCACAACACTGATCTCTCCTCTCAGTTTGTTAGAGTAAAAGAACTTGCTCATCCCACTCTATCCCATCATCCAGGTCATTTATAAAAGTGGCAAACATTATTGTCCCAGCAGCCATAACTGAAAAACACCACCTGTAACCACCCACTGGTTGGATTTGTACAACAGATCACAACCCTCTGGTTCAATATGCTGGTCAATTTTCCAACCTACTTATTGTCCACTTATTGGTCCATTTCTCATTAATTCACCTGTAACAATGTTATATCAAACTATGTCAAAGTCTCTGCTCAAGTCAAGGTACACAGCAGTCACTGCTTTTTCTTTAGCCTTGCAGCCAGTCATCTTATCAGGCAACACAATCAGGTTAGTGAGGCATAATTTGCCCTTGGTAAATTGATACTGACCCTTGCCAATCAACAACTTGTATTTCATGTGACTGGAAAAGACTTTGAGGAGTTCTTAGTGACAAGGATTAGGTTGACCAGCCTGTAGTTCCCTGGATTCTCTTTTTTACTCTTCCTGAAGATGGCTGCAACATCTATGCTGCAAACATTCACTTCATGAGTGTATGACTGCAGATGAGGACCTATGGTAGAATTTCAGAGTAAGAGTTTATGTCTCATTTGACATGAAGTTCAGTTACTGCTTGGAAAAGACACAGAAGACACTAGTAAAACTTAAACTTTACAGTCTTCAACAAAGAAGAAAAAAAATATAGTTACTTTCATTCAAATTTCAGGCCTTAGAAGAAGATAGACCAAAATGTTCACAAAATATGAAGAAGAGCAGGATTCTGATCCCTAGTCATATGAAGACTTCAGATGATGAGAATATTGATTTTAATGTATTGTTTAAAATCAGTGAGAATACACACATTCATTATTACTTCTTTGCAAA
Source organism: Eurypyga helias (assembly GCF_000690775.1). Taxonomy (NCBI): domain Eukaryota; kingdom Metazoa; phylum Chordata; class Aves; order Eurypygiformes; family Eurypygidae; genus Eurypyga; species Eurypyga helias. The sequence goes on along the minus strand of NW_010253306.1, from coordinate 68,327 downwards.
GTTATAATGGGCTATGAAGTTATAATAAAGCAGTATGTCCTCAGCTTCTGAACCTCCTGTCTTCCATAGATTATAGAATCATAGAATCATTTAAGTTGGAAAAGACCTTTAAGATCCTCCAGTCGAACCGTAAAATTATATGCATGCAATTCACAATTTTTGGGCGTAGTGTTCACAATGCTCTTTTAAATGTTAATTGTTAATAAGATTAAATATTAAAAAGAGTTGTTCTCTTTTTTTTTCTTCTTTCCACTAAATCCAGATTGAATACAGGAAAGTTGCAGATAAAATCAAATATTTAATTTTAAATACATGCTTTGTTAACATCCTACAATATGTAGCTGAGGATGTTTAATATTTTTATGTTATCCATACCTAACAAGTCATAATCATCTCCAGTGTTCTTTCATAATGCTGGATGAGCTGCTTTCATGCAAGAATTAGCACTTTGCCTCTAGGTCCACTACTTTATTTCACATGCTTATCTTAAACATTATTTCCAAATATATTTTGGACTAAGTAAATATGAAAGGCTACATTACATATTGCAAAGGAATGTACTTCATTCTTGGTGTGCTTACTGATTTTTTGTTAGTACTAAGGGAATTTATGTGCATACACATCATTCAGAGAGTAGTCCCTAATGAGAGAATGAAATGGCTGGGTAGAACAGGTTTTGCTGTCAATATCCCAGTTTTCATTTAGGGAAAAAAAACCAACCAACCAACAATTAAAAAAAAAAAAAAAACAAAAAAAAACAAAAAACACTGAAGGAAGAAAGAAATATAATAGTTTCTCAATTTACTTCTCACCTATCTTCACTATCCATAGGAATTATCCCACAGATTAAATGCTGTTTGACAGCATAGATTATGCATACATGCTTAAAATATGAAATCTGATTTAGTAATTCTAACACAATTCAAATAGAATTTACATTGCCTCTATTTTGGCCAATGTTGATAAAAATTAATTATTTTTATGTTCAGTCTAAAAAAATTTTGAAAGGGCTGAGGAGAACTGTTGCACCAGATATCTCCTATGTTTCTGAACGAGTCACTTAAGGATAGATATGTGCTGCAGCACCCAGTGTTCATGCAGCTGGTCCCTTTGTAGAATCCATTTTGAGAAAGGGGTTCCATTGAAGATTCATAATCCTGAACTTTCTCATGAATTTTGGAGCCCAAGAGTTTTCTGTTTTCAAAACATGGAAAGATGCAACCGTACCAAATAGGATAATCAGAGCTGTACGACTGTTATCTTCAGATTTGAAGGAATCCAAACCCCCCTTTCCAGGAGAGTCTTGTGAGAGTGTTTCATCATTCCTCACAACTATTAATTTTTTACTAGGCTGACTAATTAAGCTCTTGGCATTTCCATAAGCTTGCAAGAAATAGTTTAGGCTTTTTACCTGAAGCAGTGCAACCTCAAGCTTCATTCTCTTCCCCAAGGTATTCTGTAGTATGATGCAGTAGACATTATTGCAGTAGTGTCCTGAACATAAAAGTCCATCTTTTGGCAGAAAGTCCTGTAACAAAATGCTTAGGAACATTTTAGCACTCTTCCTTGTCCTTCGAGAAGATACTCAAGCACAGATATTTTCGCTACTCAGACTCTTAGTATTATATAAACATAAGCATGTTCTTTCAATGTACTGTTACTCAAGGTAGAACACAAAATCACCCTATCACAATGTTTGTGTCCTAACAACTGAATAATTTCTAATGAAGAATAGTAATCTTCTGTGCTTTGTGAAAAATACAATTCATTGGGTATGCAAGTATGAAAGAGTAATATTTAGGCTAGAGTTCTTGGGATGCTTAAGTGAAATATGTACCAATACGCTCAGAACTGTTGAGGCTGAAAGTCTACTGACTATGCCCCAAACCATCAAGCTGTATGTCTATTTGCTTTAGACTCCCCTTGAGATGAAACAGCCAGGTACATTGGAGACTAAATCGTCTTCAAATTCCCACGTACATCTCATTGTGGATGACCGATTGCAGCAATCAGCCTACATCCACATAACTTGTATTGGTAGTAGCCAAATGACGACTTGTATTTACCTATCACATTACTGGGGTCCAGTCAGTAGTGTTCATACTGATTGTAGTGGTGTTCCAGAGCTGATTCAGTAATCACTCTCTCAAGAAGTTTCCTTCCTTTTTGGCTTACTCTGAACTTTGACCATAGTGCAAGTCACTGTGAAATAATGTGACAGTCAGGAAATTCTGAGTTGAGTAGAAGCTGGAGCTCTAAGACAACATCACAGTGTAGCCATTGTTCTTGTGTTTGCTTCAACTACCCTTAATGCGCAATATATTAAATAATGTCAAGACAATACAGCAATATGTCAGTGGCAGAGTAGACCAAATGTCCTAGAGATAGTTAAGATAGATGGGGGCAACTTAAGTGTTATGACCATATTCTTCCCTACTTGGATATGAAAGAATTCCCCTGACAGAAGAGCACTTACTAGAACAAAAAACCCAGAGAAAAGCAGTTGCTGCCTTGTCTCTCCCTTGTATATAAAAGAACTGTGAAAGAATGGAGGCACTGTCTTGGTAGTAGGAAGAAATAGGAGAAAAATCATAGAATGGTCTGGGTTGGAAGGGACCTTAAAGATCATCTAGTTCCAACGCCCCTGCCATGGGCTGGGACACCTTCTACTACACCAAGTTGCTTAAAGCTCCATGTTTAGCCCATGATTACTGTAGACAAACCAACAGAATAATGAAGAAGCAACTGAGATTATTTTGCCTACTTTGAGGAAATTTTAAAATATAGCTGATTTAATAGCTATTTTACCTTCTCTTCTTGGATCCAACATTAGAGCTGGACCTAGACAATCAAATTTATGGCCTGATTATATTCCATGATGTTTGAATTCTGGAATCATGTCTTTGTGCCATTGGCAGCTAGCATTAACAACACAACAAAGGCTATAAATGGTTCATTTCAAATCCCCATGTCTCTTCCATTCCCTGAAATACACTTATCTGTACCATGAACCCTCAAGATCTGGTTTATTATCTTCAGAGAAAAAAAAAATTATTATATAAAAATGTAGTAAGAAAAAATAAAATATATTTCCTAAGGTTTGCAGAAGGAACAACAAATGTGGTCTGAATCACAGGTCTCCATTTAGGATCCTAGTGATCTTTAGAAATATTCTTTTAAACTAATATATTGACAACCTTCTTACAAAATCTGCATAGAAGTCTTACAGCCTGTAAAATATGCAGAAAACTTGATGTTGCTACGATTCCCATGGTTTTCTGTAAGACATACTTGAGAAGCAGAAGATGTACCCAGAGGAAATATTTAACAGCCATGGTATAGCCACAGTTCATATCACAATGAGCAGCTAAAATACTTTAAATGTGATTCTACTTTATAGACCAAATAGCAAAGTGAGGGGTTCTGCCTTTACTAACTTACACTGACTGAGTCCTTTAATGGGTTCACTTTACAAAAGACATTTTTTTCTAATTGCCAGTCCTACTCATTAGCCTGTGGATACCTGAAAATGATGTATTTGGTCTATTGATACACCAAATGATGCTTTCAGTTTTACCCGTTTAGTCTCATTTTCTTCACTTTTTGTCCTCTGTTATACATAGGCAAATCTTCTGTAAATGATCAGAGCTGGACTCCTGTATTCCTGGTATAAATGAAAGCATTTCCATTTTACTAGAAGTCCTGTCTACATACTCCCAAATTACACCTCAGCTGTACACAAATAAGGCATTGATTTAATTGCTTTTGGCTTTGTTATTTAACTGAATAAGTAAAGCTAAAGAAAGCATTTTCATGAACACACTTGTCGTAAGTCAGTTGGCAACTAATTTCCATATGTTCACAGAGATTTACAGTGGTTTAACTAGACCAACACACTTCAGTAAAACGGAATATCTAGCCTCTACATGACTAAAATACTGTGGCTAAGATCCCTTCCAAAATAGCAATTTATTCCTGTTCTAATTTTTTATGCAAGAAAACTTTTATATATCTACTAATTTTGTCTCCATAACTATGGAAACTAGGAGATTACCAATAACACATTTACCATCTCTGAAGTGGGGAATACTGTGATTGCCATTTCAGAAAAGCTAAGAGAGAGACAGATTAAGAGCTAGACCCATAAAAGGGATTTTGGCATGTGGCCATCAGAGTGGAACTCAAAGCTCCAACTAAACTTCCTATGCTGTGCCTGGAGGAAATTATCCATTCAGGAAAAAGATTCATAGCATTCAGCATGCTGAACCAGGGATATGCTTAAACTGGAGAATAGGAAATTATGGAGAGCACATTGTTTGACTCACACCTCTTCTTGACATTGATATATCAGCTCTGTAGATTTCAACAAAGTATGAAAGTACATGATCTACCTCTGTACTGAAAATATCTCAGCATGAAAAATAAGTAAACATGTAGCTCCCTTTACTGATGATACAGGGTTTAATCTGAATAATTTAAGTTCTTCTAAACTTTAGGGCATATATTTTAGACTGGAATTTGACGTCCTGAGCTTTTCTGTTGAAGTAAAAAACTAAGCTGCTCCCCTGGGAGAAGAGAAGCCAATTTCCTTTTTCTTTTAAAACATGGCCAGTGGTAAAGCTGTATTTCATTAGAGTGCTTAAACTCAGGGCCTTTCTCAATACCAGAACATGCAATCCTTTTTTTTTTTTTTTTTTTTGTCTCTTAGATGTATGCCATAAGCTTAGAGGGTAAGCATTCTGTCTTGAAATATAGAAACAACCCTAGAAAAAGCAACTGGAAACCAGGACTCCTATTTCATGGGAGAGCTCTAACTGCTAGACTAGAGAGTAATATTCTCTCAACCTCTCGCTTTACCTCCTCACATGCCTGTAATTTTTGCCTCATAGTAACACCATGTCAACATGTTAGGCAGAGTTTTGAGGTGTCATTACTAAACTGTATCCTTTCCTACAGCTGGTAATGTGTTCTTTCTATACCACGTGTATGCAGAGGAAGAAGCTGGGTTTTAGTGTTTTGCAGCCACACAAGCCTGAGGGAAAATTCTGGCATATATTCCTCATTTCTCCCTCTAGAGTTGTGGTAAAGTACTCGGGGTAAGAAAACATGAGAGTTTCTTAAAAAAAAAAAAAAAAAAAAAGTTTTATAACAGCTACCTATATCCAGCTTCCTACACTTGTGATAAAAAATATACATACACATCTATGCATAAAAATATATGTGTGTTTAAATACATGTGTCTGATTATAATAGATTTTGCATTCTTTTGTGCTCACATTAAATTGAATCTTGGCTTTGAAGAGCCAGGGTCATAAAATAAATATTTACTCACTTTAGACAGCCAATACACGCTTACTGACCAACCACAGCAATACAAAGAGAGCAACTGAGCATCACTTCTTTTACATCTGTCAGGAAGGCACAAAAGTCTTATGTAAACATATAGACCCACTAGCAGGCTTAGAAAACATACTATTTATAGATTCCATGATTCTGTTCTTCGTAATTCCTAAGTTTTATGAACTGTGGAGGTGAATGCATGTCATTCAGACACATATGTATTATATTAGATCTGTATTTACATATGTTTATACACATAAGATTTGTGTGCTGACAATATTTGTGTACTGTGGCTGTTTAGAAAACATCTATATTTTGTTCCTGATTTAGATTGATTCTTTTAAAATTGCATGAGGCAAAAGAAATAGTCACAATTTTATGTATAGCAAGTACTTGTGGAAGTGTTCAGGGATGACTGCACATCCTCTTCTTTTTCCCTGTGATTAGAGCTTTGAGGTTCCCTTGTAAGATAGATAAAATCCATTTTATTGGCTACAAAGATAAGATGAAAAGCTTTTATAATTTAAAGACAAACACAATTTACAAAAATATGTATCTGAATTTTCTAACATAGCATAGCCAATACTATGTATTCATTATTCTGTGCTATTACAGCACAGCACAACTCTCTCTTGTGGGGGTATGGGCACGGTTCCTGTTCGTACACGTGTAAAACTATTTGCACAGAGAAAGCTGAGCTGATGGATAATACAAATATGTTTACAGTTTGCTGTTCCCTAATGTTACAGGAGTTTTTGATCTGGCCATACACAAATAAAAGTAAACTAATATCTTGACATTTCTTTTTCACTTAGTGTACTTAGCTGTAATTCAAGTTGTGCACTATAATGAGGAGGTTTTGATTGACAAAGGGCTTTCTACTGAAGAATGGTGGTATCTGGGCTCCCAAAACTGTTGCCTTTCTCAAAGACAGATGGTAAATCTGTCAGCAGTAGCATTCTGCACAACAGCAGCCCAGATGCTTTTAAGCTTTCTGTGTGAAGCCTCTCCACCCCTCAAGAGTACCAATGGGCTACTTGCCAGAGAAAGGTCCCCAAGGCAATTAGCTGCCTCTGAATTCAACTCCAGCTGTCTGGTAAGTCAAATGAATGCAGCTTGTTTGGTCATACACCATTTAATGTGAAGAGTCTGCTTCTTTATAATTAAGGCAGCCTTCTATATATCAGTCCAGATGTGTTCTAAAAGAAAAAAACCTATGTGACCTTCATTGATCACAATAGAAACTTCTAGTTTACAGTAGCCTTTTTATTATTATTATTTAATGAAAACTATAGTAGTAACAATTATTATTTTGTAACTTTTCTGCATGTATATTTTTGCCATCAACAGGATCTCACAGCCACAGTATTTGCAAGTCATTTAGTGTAAACTAAAGGACAAAGAACACCGCAAAACATTTTTCACAATATTCTTCACAGCTGAAGGCTTTGCAACTCAGCTTTACTGGAACCCTGAATCTCTCTCGAGTACAATTGGGACACATTATAAAATTGATTAAAATATGGAAATTGATGCTAGAAATCAGAAATTACATGAAGATTGGCTTTCTGATGGACAGTATCAAATCTAATTCTCAGACATACCTGAGCAATTGAACTAGAAGCTAGATCACAGTCCTTCATATGCTACCAGTACAGAATTATTAGATCTCTGCTATGCACCATGTTAAAGAAAGACAGCAAATGAATGTTTTCTTTCAGGCTTGCAGTACTGTGTTTACACAGGATAGTTTTGTTGGGGGTGGGGAGGGGGGTGTGCTTCAGGGTGCGACCTCTGTGAGAAAACACCAGCAGCTGCACCTGTGTTGGACAGAACAGGTTACAGCCAGCTCCAAGATGTACCCGCCGCTGTCCAAAGCTGAGTCAATCAGTGATGTGGGTAATGACCCTGTAGTAATGTATTTAAGAAGGGGTTAAAAGTGCTGCACGACAGCATTTGGAAGGGAGGAGTGATAAAATGTGAAAGAAAAAACTCTGCAAACTCCCAGATCAGTGGAGAAGGAGGGGGAGGAGGTGCTCCAGGCACTGGAGCAGACACTCCTCAGCAGCCCGTGGTGCAGCCCATGGTGAGACCGGTTGTGTCCCCGCAGCCATGGAGAGCCACAGGGGAGCAGAGACCCACCTGCAGCCCAGGGAGGACTCCATGCCGTAGCAGGCAGGTATGCTCTGAAGGAAGCTGTAGTCCATCAAAAGCCCACACAGGAGAAGGATCCTGGCAGCCTGTGCAGAGGAACCCAGGCTGGAGCAGGTTTGCCAGCAGAACTTGTGAGCCAACAGAGACCCACACTGGAGCAGGCTGCTCCTGAAGGACTGCATTCTGTAGGAAGGGACCCAGGTTGGAGCAGTTTGTGAAGGACTGCAGCCCATGGGAAGGCCTCATGCTGAAGAAGTTTGTGGAGGACTGCCTCCATTGGGAAAGACCCCATGCTGGAGGAAAGGAGCAGTTTAAGGAGATTGGAGTGGCAAAGACTGTGAACTGACCACAACACCCATTCTCCATACCTCTGCACTGCTCACAGGAAGGACACAGAAGAGCTGAGGGTGAAGCTGAGCCTGGGAAAAAGGAGGGGGTGGGGGGAAGATTTTTTCTTATTTCTCATTAACTAACTCTGATTAACTGACATTAAATTAAATTAGTTTCCCTAACTCACGTCTGTTCTTCCCATGATCATAACTGGTAAGTGATCTCCCCGTCTTTATGTCAATCCATGGGTTTTTTTGTCATATTTTCTCACCCTCTCCTGTTGAGAAAGGGGAGTGTTAGGGTAGTTTGGTGGGCACCTGGCAGCCAGCCAAAGTCAACACACTGCAGTTACAGATACAAATTACTCTACAAATGTATTCTTTGAAATATGAATACTTCTATAGATATATATTGATTTTAACATACATATAATAATTCTAATACTTAGACAAATGCTGTTCAGAGACTCCATAGAGTAACGTCTTGAAGATTTATTTTATTACTTCAAAAGAAACAAGTTTGTTTAAGCATTGGGTAGCAGCCATTTCTCAAGGAACATGCTCTTGACTTCTATGACCACTAAAAAACAACAACAAAATAAATCATTACTTTCACTCTTTAGTCAGTAGGAAATTAAAGTTTTTGACAATTTAACAATTTGAATAAAGTTGATGAGTTTAATTTTTCTTGGCTTCCTAGGTATTGAAATATCAAAATTTTCCCTCTCATGCATGTTATTCTATAGCTTCCATAAAATGTAATTTCTATGTGAAGATAAACATAATTCAAAGAAACATACAGCAAATATGAAAAATGTAGGAAGTTTCTGTTTAGGAAACATTTTACAGAAGGAATGCAGATCATAAATTCTATATATCTCTCTGCATATCTATATATCTACATATATATGTATGTTTATACAGACACACATGCTGACAGCATCAAAAAATGAGGATGTTTGAATCTATGAGTCAGATCAATTCATTATTTTGTTGTTATAAAGATAAATAACATTGCAATCAGGAAAGTACCAGTCACTCACTTGAAGAAAAGGAACCTGTTCAGACCCTGTCTGCCTTACAGCTAGTTAAAGGAATCCCTCTTTATAAAAATGTATGTCTGTATGCAAAGTTTCACTGCTTAACTCTCCTACTAAGGTAGTAAAACTTCCTAGAAAGGACCAGCCAAAATACCAATTTCATTCAAATAACACTTATATAGTTATTTATTTCTGTGAAGGAAAATGAAAATTGCTAGTTGTAGAAATTTAAAAAATCGGTCCTTTACTCTCCTCAAATCAGTCATATCCTCTGTCTTCTCTTTCACACCACAAACATGTGTTATCATTTCACAGGAAGGAGAAAATCCCTTGCAAGATAATGGATCAAATCTCACTTACATCAAAAATAGTATTAAAACTCTCTTGTGTTTATAGTAGGGTCAGAGCTTGAAAATTTCATTCAAAAAATATGGAGATTACTATATGCACAAGTATGTATGCTGCATAAGATTTTCCAACGTACAAAAAAGAATTAGGTACATTATGGGAGACAAGGTGATAATTTGATATATAAATTCAGTATAATTCCTTAAAAAAAAATAGGGATGTTTTGATTTGATACCAGATGTTCCTTCTGCCCAAGATTTTCTGGAAATTATAGTCCCCAGAAAAATAATGTGACTGTTAAGAAAAATGATATTGTGGTTATTTCAAGAGAGTAAGCATTAGTGTTACAGAGATGAACCGTTTGAGATGAAGAAAATGATAATGAAGATTGGAAAAAAATGGTAATTCCAAAATCAATGAGCCAGAAGACGTCAAAAAGATCACAGCAAGGAAATAAGGAATGTAAATTATGTAAATAGAGAGCATTCACAAGAATTAATTTTTGGAGGGAAATAAGCAGATAAATAATTATTCCTTTTCTAGTAATGGAAGGGAGGATAATAACTCTTGAGGTTTATGAGATAATGGAGTGACATCAGTCACACAGCAGTGTGAAAAACTAAGTTTAAAGAGTCACCACGTAAGTGATGGTACAAATAGGAATGATTTCACAAAAAGGGCAGCCACATTTCTGGTAAGTCTAAATCCACCCAATACTGTGACCAGAATTATCTCCTTTGCTTTCAACAAACCTCTGATTATCTGCAGTCCTATCTCAGACTTGCATGTTACTTCATTCACCTAGCTGCTATATAAGTAGGGTCTGCTGCCCTGGTAACAGGGTACAAAACCAACCAGAAAATCAACTCACAATCACAGTTCTGTGTGTACTGATCTAAATGAAATATTAATTTTAGCAGCACAATCAATTTCTGGTCCACAACAGTCTGACAAGTTGTACACCATAAGAAATTTGGGGCTGAGCTTTCCTAATGATTTTATGAAGCATCTACTTTTTATTCCTTACATGGGTTTTTTTATATGAATTTCTAACTCAGAATATTGGATATCCACACACAGAAATAGTAAAAGAGGGGGGAAAAAAAAAAAAAAGCTAACCTTTTATCCACCTATGTAAAGCAGTCAAATCCTATCTACTTTTCATATGTGTTAACCGTAATTCTGGTTTTGTAACTGAAAATAAAATATGAACATCTCAGCTTTTGTAGCAGATAGAAGGATTACAAAGAAAGAGACCCTTATCCTTATGTTACTGATAAGTTACACTGCAGACATCCATACTGCACTAATTTCACAGAAATCCCTCACTGATGAAGTCAAGACTACATGTCCCAGACATTAGAACTTCCTTATATGAAATTTTTAAATTTAAATACTTTCATGGATGGTCATTGAGTTAGGCTGTGATGACAAGATGGAACATAACAGCATCTTAAAGAATGATGCGATGCAAGTGTAACCTTACATGTATGCTGTTACATACTTCCTTCCTCTAATGAAGACCCACTGCTGTAGAAATGGCTCTACACTCAGCCTTTCAGCAGATGCTCAGTATATATTGCTGGCTATTGAGGCTTCCACTGCAACAGGCGACTCATATCCCTGAGAGAGACAGAGGTAAGTTTGTAGATTTAAGTAGGGAGTTGGATGTGAACCCGTGTCATCAAAGCTGCCCAAACTTATAATAAAGCTGATTAATTGCCATCAGTCTCCAAAGGAAATCACCTCAGTAAGTCCGCAAAAGTAAAGGGAGGCGGAGGAGGAGGAAAGGAGAGGGCAAACTTCTGGTCAGCTGGATAGAAGACATTGTAAATGATAAAGTCAGCATCTGGATTTCAGAAACTGTCATCTAGATTAAATTCTTACTGCATATCAATATTACAACTTAATCTTGTAAATAAGAAATCTTCTATACAGAGGAAAAAAATAGGAGCATATTAAAAACTAACCGTTCAAGCTCCATCTCTAGTAATCTACACTCTGTAAAAATTTCTCCTTCAGTAGGATTTTGCAAAATGTAAGTCAGCATGGAATATGTCCTAATACTTGTAAACCTTGTAAAGCTTGAAATATTCACCAACACAAAAAAACAAAAAAAAAAGAAAAAAAACCCACACCCACCACCCACAAAGTTGTTAGAACTGATGAAAATTCTCAGGTAAGAAGACTAAAGACTTGAGAAGTCTAAAATTAGTAAGCACCAAAACCCCTATCTATATCACCAATTATATTATTCAAACTCTTGGGAGAATACGGTACTTTTCAGGGCATACACTTATTGAATAATTAACTAGAAATGTGTTCTGGTGATTAGGATGTGTTATAAGGAATATTGATAATAATTGGCAAGATTGAATGTGAGAACAGTACTGTTTAAAATGGGACATGGAAGAAACTGATTAGACCAGCTTTTTTACAGCCCAGTCAAGAACAGGTTGTTCTTTACAGTATTTGGTCAATTTTTCTTTAAAAAAGCCAATAGATACATTATTTTAAAAGGTTCTATTTTTCAGCTAAAGATGGCAGCAGAGTGGCATATAAACCTATCAGAATACTGACCTGCTCTGTTAATATAGTATTTTAATGATTTATTTACACAAAATAAATATACATACTAGATGTTCCCCCCATTTGATTAAAGAACATCATATTGTAACATAATCAGAATAGTTCTGAAGGTTTCCAATCTACTTCTAGTTAATGACTAGCAGTGTTAATATAGTGGTTAAAGATTATAGATTGCTCATAAATAATCAGGGCAATCAGGGCAATCAGGAAATTGTCCTTTCATTACAATTCCGCATGTTAGTGTATAAATTAAGATTTACAAATGACACAACTGAAAGAAACACGTGGTCAAGACATGGTTAAATTGTTAATCTACCTTTTTAAATGTTTAAAATCATTTGTATTGATTAATTGGCCAGATCTTAGGTGGGGTAAATAAAAATAATTTGAATGACTACAATGCAGCTATGTCTTCTAAAAGACAGAAAGAGAAACTTTTCCTGGAAAAGTCATGAAGTTTGTTCCCCATCTACAAGGTCAGTCCTCAACTGGAGTATTTCATCCACTATTGAACACTAAGATTTAAGATGTTATACAAAGAAAAGCAGTTTGGGGGGGGAAAAAAAAAAAAAAAAAAACCACAACCAAAAAAAAACCCAAAAATCACAATAAAAAAGAACAAATACTGTCTCCATGAAATAATTGAAAGGTAATATTTGGTAATATTTATCCTAAAGAATGGAGGTTCAGAGTTAAACAAATATGGCTTCAAAGACTATAGGAGTACTGGGTTTTGTGCCTATTATGTATGAAAAGAAACAATATGTTTAATTTCATCAAAAAAGATTGAACATTTAAAAATGTTTTCTAAAAGTAAGAAAAGTAAAGCATGGGAATAGTTTGCTGAGTGACTAAAGTATATGTCACAGAGGGTTTTAAAAAGGGATTAGATAAATAGGCACTAGTAATTTTATAAACGTAAGGAATCCTGTGTTGTATCAAAAGAGTGGGTGAGATGACATTGCAGCAATCCTTCCAAGATTTTTCCATATTTCTACTATCACTGTTTTATTTAGTCAATTATTCTTAAATGCAAGTTTGATTGATTGAACTGGAAGGATTTTTTTTTCCTCATTCATACAGACATAAGTTCAGACAGAAAATTTTGAGACAAGTTCTCATGTGCTCCGGGCTTTGTAAACTAAGAGAAACACATAGGAAAGGCAAATCGTAAAGAAGCCATACATCAGAAGAAGCCACAGAAATAATTCTGGGAGGAAATATTGCTAAGTTGAACAATTGCAAGCATGACGAACCTGAGAAGACCATCTCTTGCCATGTTACATTGTTCTTACATGCTGAGTTTGGTGTGAACCCAAATGCTCCTTGGTCCTTTCACTGGGCACTGCTGAGAAGAGCCTGGCTCCATCTTCTTTGCATCCTCCCTTCAAGTATTTACACACCCTAATAAAATCCACCCTGACATGGTCTAAAGAATCCCAGCTCTCTCAGGTTTTTCTCAAAGAAGAGATATTCCAGCCTGTTAATCATCTTTGTGCCCCTTCATTGGACTCTCCAGTATGTCTACACCTCTCGTGTACTCAGGACCCCAGAACTGGACACAGTAATTCAGGTGTGGCTTCACCAGGAGGCTAAGACCTGCTGTTAACGCTTTGCCTAATGCAGTCCAGGATATTATTAGCCTTCTTTGACACAAGGTCACATTGTTAGTTTGTGTTCAACCTGCTTTCCACCAGGACCCCCAGGTCCTTTTGTGCAAAGCTACTTTTCATAGGGTTGGCCCCCAGTGTATATTGGTTCATGGGGTTGAACTCCCCAGGTGCAGGACATTGTACCACACCTCATTGAAATTCATTAGGTTCCTGTTATCCTGTCAAGGTCCCTCTGGATGGCAGCACAACCCTCTGGCATATCAGCCACCCCTCCCAGTTTTGTTTCATCAGCACACTTGTTGAGAGTATACTCTGCCCCATCATCCAGACCATAAATAAAGACATTGAAGAAACTGAGACCCAATATTGACCCCTGGGTTACACCACAAGCTACTAGCCTCCAGTTAGACCTTGTGCCACTGACCACCACTCTCTGGACCCGGTCAATCAGCCAGTCTTCAATCCACCTCACTGTTTGCATTGGGTATGGTTTACTGTTCTGAATCAGAGGAGACTCACAAAGTTGTAACCTTTCTTCATGGACTGGAGTATACCCCTCACCTTCTAAAATCTCCAAAGTGCATTCACTGTTCCCAGCACAACCTGGTTTGGATCTGTGCATGAAGGGAATAATCTGTGCTCCATTTAGTGGAGAAATGGCAACCACATCTAAGATTCATCTAAGGCTGTTAGATAGAATGAGATAACTCTCATGCTTTTGCAACAGAGCTCTATGATCTCATTTCCATTCCTTGTGGAAGTTGATTGGAAATTCCATCCCTTGTGGATTCTTTCCAATCCTTCCACATACTTTACAATACTGGCTGATCTTTGGCTGACCTACAGCTAGCACGCAGTGTCACTGACACTACTGAATCAGACTGATATTTGATCTACTGATCAAACACAGCTGGCATGTGAGGTCATAGAGTACAGCCAGAGGCTACAGGATGGCAGTACAGCTGCTAGCTATGTAACCTGCTGGGGTGTGCTGCAAGGGACACCCTCTACCCCTGACTTCCACTGCCACCCAGCCCTGGCACACAGCTTTCTATGTTGTCTTCCCTTGCCTCACACCAATGTTTTTGCAGACTTTGTCAAAATGAAGCTCCTCGAGAAAGTGTACTACTGAAAAAGCAGACTTTCCAAGAGTGTACATTAATCAGAAATAAGCTGCTCATGGTGCAATGAATACTGATATTCTTATTCGTAATATGGTAATACCTAGGAGCTTCCCAGTCTCATCAAGTAGATCTCTACAATGCAGCAGATGATTGTCCTATTCTGTAGGAGAAAAAGGGAAAAGCAAGAAGAGGAAAGAAAAAGGGGAAATAAAAAAAAATGGAAAAAGGAAGAGGAAGAGAAGGAAAGTGAAGAAGGAGAGGAAAAGGGAAGAGGAAAAGAAACATTAAAACATAAAAAAAAAAAAAAGCTGGTTACATTCTAAACTCTAACTTCCAAATCAGCAGTGTAGTTTTTCTTAAATGAAACAGTTTTCAAAGCAAACACCATCTAAATTTTCCTCTGCACTGTCTTTGTGATATCTGCCTTTATCCTAGCATCAAAAGAAAAATCTCCACCTTAGTAACAGTTATGCATTGTATAGTAGAAAATTAATCTTGTTTTAGTAAGTACCAACCTGGTATTCAGCCTTTGTAAACTGGGGCCTTTATGTTACCTGCAAGAAGTAAAGTGATTCACTACAGAAAACAAAACACAGAGAAGGCAATTACTATAAGAATGGTAGCTATGCCTTTACCTGTAGTTGAAATAGTAAGAGGGGTAAAGAGTTGGTCAGAAATCTTTACATGAGCCTCAAGAAGGCAAATATAGATTTGTTTCTTTGCTGCAGCTGTTGTAATCTATTATTTGATTAATATAACCCACAGACAACTGTATCACTGAAATTTCAATTTGCATCAGTGAAAAAAATCAGCAGACTAAGACTTTCATTTTCCCTGTATTACAAAAAATAATTTCAAAACAAATATTTCTGTTGATGTTCCTGTCACTTAATTAAATTCTCTATTGGCCAGAAAGGACATCACACTCAGAGGTGTGAATAATGCGACTTTTAAAAAAGATCTGGATTCATCCATCAACATTAATCTCTAAGCATTGGAATTTAATCTGAATCTTTCACAAACCAGATTATACCATCCCTGCTTTCGGATGTTTTTTCAGTGTCTCCAGTGCTCTGTGTAGTCAGAAAATGATTACTGGATTAGATGAGCCCAGGAGCTAATTCAGTATAGCACGTAATAAATATTCATAAATATCATAAATATTTAAGATGTGTTTCCTCAAGAAGGTATAAACAAATCAACTATAAGAAAGCCTACTGTTTTGTCCTGTCCCATCCCAGATATTTGAAAGCTCTCTTGCAGCAGGAAATTAGGACATTGTACACATAGTACAATGAAAGTTGCATAATGAGGCAGAGACATCAGTATCCAAATGAAAAGCTGAGGTAGTTATATTTTTTCCTTCATGAATGACTAATTTATAAGAAAGAAGTTCTTTCATATAATACACAAGATTTCTCTTCCTCTTGTGAACTTGCAACTGTTTTACCCAAACTATGTTTTGTGGGAAAAATTTACTGTAATTTCCCTCAGCCACAGGGCAGGTTTCTTTAAAATGCAATCCGACCTTGGAAGTGATTATTTAATTCTCTGTTCATTATGCCTCAGTGATTCCGATATTAAAACTGCTAGCAATTAATTTGAAAAAAATTAACTGCCAGCCACACAAACTCAACCTGAAAGTCAACCTGCTTCCTTCCTTTAGTAGAGTAATAAAGATTCTGCAGACCAAATTGTACCTCAGTTATGAATTTGTAGCTTCATTGTCTTCTGAATACGTTTTCAGTGACATCTGTGGTATCCTATTCCCATCAATGTTTTTCTGCATGTGTAACCTTAGGTAACTAACTGGAATCTGCTTTATCTTGCCCTAGATAGTGCTCTAGAAAAGATTGCATCTCCTTTTTAATGTTTCCCTGAAGTTAATGTAGAGGAAAATAATTTTAGAAATCCTATTTTTTTGTGACTATACTTATTAGAGAATACCATGTTAAGAAGCACATATCTGTTTGGTCAGAAGAAAAATAGAAGTCTGATACTTAATGACAGTATATCCTGCAAGCCATTGGACTTATATCTACATTGTTGAAAAAACCCTGCTACAGACCTTTGGAATAGAATTTACACAATAATGTATACATTCGCATAAAGGAGGAGCAGCTCCATGCACAAGGAAAAACTTGACTATCCATACACTGTAGTTATGCAGCTGCACTGTTACATCTAAGATTTTTAACCTGATATCACACCTGTGTATTTGTACTACTTCTGTTCTAGACAGGAAGCTATTAGAATGCCATAGGCCAAATGATAGATTTTAAAAGAGGTTTTGGTACATAAATATGAAGACATGTCTAATAGGTTCCATCTCAGTGTTATATTTCCAAATTTCTATTGGAATTAATTACTAGCATTATGCTCTTAAATAT
The DNA here is from genome assembly GCF_000690775.1 of Eurypyga helias. Classification (NCBI taxonomy): domain Eukaryota; kingdom Metazoa; phylum Chordata; class Aves; order Eurypygiformes; family Eurypygidae; genus Eurypyga; species Eurypyga helias. Next base: position 51,400 of record NW_010253306.1, on the reverse strand, counting down.
TTTTTAGAAAGTATTTGTTCTAGATTTATTCTAAATTTGTCTTTGATCACTTTTGACCTGCAGTGTATACACTTCATTTTCTCTTGCATAAGATTTTACTCACAATCTAATTGTAATAAAATAATCTAAGGAAAAATCATGTATACCTGAAAGAAGGGTGGTTTTTAAATTCTTTGGAAGATGGAGTACCCTATTGTAAATTAAGAACAAATATGGTAGTTCCTTAAGAAGAGTCACTGTATAAAATGCAATAAATTTTGAGTATAAACAAAACTGATTTTGAAAACCACTGTTTCAAATAGCCTAAATTTTACTGTTGCTGATCAACATTTCTCATTAGAAACTTTTTTTTTTTTTAACAAAACTGTGGAAAAAACTGATTTTAGGGGGTGGCATTTTTTAAATTTAACTTTGTGTTTTCTTCTGAAATTAGAAAGTTAGAATTATTCTGATTTTCAACAAACAAGTAGTTTTTGCTTATTTATGTACTATTTGTGATGGTCTCTGTTCCAGTACTGGTGAATGTGTGGAACCAGAATAAGATAAACTCCAAATATACTCAGAATATGAAGCACTAGTTTTTTCTTCAGTGGTAAGGTATCTGACATCTGCTGCTACTCAGGAGAAGGAGAATGACCAGATTGATTTAATTAAAAAAATGCTTGTAGCTACCCTGAAGAGCTAAAAAAAATTATAACCTGAAAACCACATTCATGCAAGAAAAATTTTAGTGCAATATCGGGGTTTATTAGTATAGAAAAAACATGTATGTGTCTGTATTGATTTAAGGCTAATCCATTTCAAATTGGGGTTTAAATAGTTTCATATAGATAAGTGATAGTATAAAGCATATGGAAAATAAATTAAGTTTCAAAACTCTAGTTGAGGGATGCTCCAAAAAACTTCAATAATAGTATTTATAATATTAAGTTGAAGTCTACAGTCTTAAGCAATCAAATCTGTTCATCAGATTTCTTTTTAATACCTCCATTATCATCATGTGTCATTCCATCTGCAGGCCACTCCAACAAAACTGCTAGGTTTCTGTTTCTGTAGGTCTTGAACTCATCACTTGAAATACCCTATCATCTCTAAAGCCCGCTGAAAATCTAATTTTCCATCCATGAATTTGTTTTGCCTCATGCCATAAAATCATAGAAATCTCATATAATGAAGCCTAAAATGTAGATGAAGGCAGCTATAAATGTAATGCACTATAAAAACAATGAAGAAACTTCACTTTAAAAACTTGTTTTACACAAAAAACCCCAAATGTAAATCAGGGAGAGGTTCACATACAGGTCATTTACCTCTCTAACAGGTGAAATATTGCACACATACAACATCAGGTGCATTGAAACTGCCTCTCGTCTGATCATCCAGACAATAATTCCTTTTCAAATAGCCTATTCCACCCAAAATATTGAAAAAAAAAATGCTGGTGAGATGCGAGGTTAATGACAATTTGCCAATAGTTGAAGTTATATGTAAGTTGTCTTGCTATTTTTAAACTATTATACCTACTCTTCACTTATGTTGCCATTTGCCGGGTTAAATGGTTGTCTTGTTGACCTACATTACCATTATATAGAAACAACTGTCATAACTCTGTTGCTGTGCACTGTGAATGAAAGTAACTTGATATTGAGAATAATCATTGAATTTGATTAAAATAACAAACATTTTAAATTAATGTAAAAGGGTACAATCAGATAAAGGTATATACTTTCTGTCTCTGAACTCTATTAAAATGGTCTTTCCCTTGCTGCTATTAAAACATCTTAGCAGTTTCCTAGCTCAATCTCCAAAAGAAAATTATTCAGGTGGAATTAGTTAATAAGGAAAAAAGAAAAGCTAATAATGGAAAAGTAATGGTAGACTTAGTTCATGTATGTTGGAAGATTTTATCTGAAGTTTATTAAAGTGTCCCAAAATATAAGCAGTCATAACAAGAAACACAAGAAACACAAATCCTGTTTAAAGATGAGGAAATACACTCTCTCTCTCTTCCCATCCCACCTCACCCCCCACTGACACCCTAAGTAAGAATACAAGGTGTAAAAATGTTATATGACTTGAAAAAAAAACGTTCACAAAACCATCTGCAGCTTCTGAGCAGAAAAGGAAACTCAATTAACTTGCTGCAGTACTTGAAATTCAGAATAAATCAGTGATTTTCAACATTACACAAATAAGATAGCAGCAGGAAGTTGTGAGGTAAAATAAGTGCTCCAAAGAAAGAAGAGCCTAGATAGAGGTTTTTAGTATGAAAAACAGGAAGCGTAACTTTGAAAAGGACTACAGAAGTCTCATACATATAAGAGAAGGCAACCAATTAAATACATCAACCATTTTGACCTCCAGGGAAAGATGAGACAGACAGTCTTGGAATTTTGTTCATGGATTTCTGGAATACTACCAAATGTAGTGCAATCAGTTACCTCTGCAGCTGCAAAGAGGTGTTCAAAAGCAAATTCACACTCATATATCATGGCCATATATTTAAAATTAAAACAAGCTCAATTCTTAATCTCTCTCTCACATGTTTGAACATGATATGCAGTGAATAAATAGCCAGTGATCGATGGAGAAAACTAAACTTCTCCAAGCTGTTAAGTAAAAGAATGAAAGTCTATTTACATTTGCATATTCCAGCTTCATTTTCTCATTGATGTTGTTTTATCTCTTCATAAAATATTCTATCCAATTGTCTACCATCCTCTCCATACTACTAACAGAAGAAACTAAACCATTAGGAGTCATTCGAACCTCATAGTTTATGTTTTTCAGCCTATCTTTTTGTAGATATTGTAAAAATTGATCTCACTGTAAGGTTTTAAAATTGCTTTGCAATCGTTCAGCATAGTCCCCATTAGAAATGTTACACTTTTGGAGGAAACCAAAGGAAACTTTTCTTCTTGACCCTAATTATCGAAAAAATCGTGTATTGAAACTTGATTGATAGCCCTTAAAATGTTATCCTAGAAGGACTAGGAAAATCCTTTTCTCCTTTATATGATGTTGGAATATGCTTTTTGAATTTACAAGGTTGTGTACGTAAGTCCTATCTTGCATTAATGAGCTCCATACAGCAATTCTCTGTGCAAACATCTCCTTTCTTTGACATTTTAAAAATAACTCTTTTAATATTGAAAACCTTCTCATTTTTTTACCATGGATGGAAGCAAATAGGTGTCATTGACTGACATTTCTCTGTCATTTTTCATTACTTTGTATTTCACCCTGAAGTGACTTATATATGAAATATTAAGGCAATATACCTACAGTTCTTGAATCTGAGAACTGAATTCAAAGGAAATCTAGATGAATACTCAAAAGTGTTTAGCCACTTTTGATGTCCTCCTTTGAAATCAGAAGATTTCACCATTGATCACTTGAGAGCATACTGAGCATTATTAAAATCCAAAGCGTATAATATTCCGACAGCACTGCAAATCACAGATGAACACTGACATCAAGTCCTCTACCACGTGATATCTAAAGTAAATAAAAGCATTTGGTTTGCAGGTTAATTTATAAATTATCTGTATTTATATTATGTATTATCATTACATCTCATTATGAAGAAATTATTAATGATATTCTAATGTGTTTCAGAATAAATGTTCTGACTTTTTCTCTGTGTTGCATTTGCAAGAGAAATCAACAGATTCAGATCAACACAGTCACATACTGCAGTCTTTTTTCTGTCACTGCTCAGGAGCACAATAGCTGTATTGTATCTCCCAGCTCACCTGCTGCTGTTCATCAAATCAATAATCTGAAATCTTTTGTCTTCTTTCATGTCTTCATCTGCAAAAGGCCAAGTCCTGCTGCTGTAGTGATAGCCACAGATCCATGTGCAGGAATAGGCACAGGGTATTTGACTCAGAATAAATACCATGCAGGCTGTGACAGCAATGCAAAAAATTTTTATCTTGCCCTACAAAGTAAATAAACGTCATCTAAAAATGAGCGGCTAGTTCAATTTCCCTGCCTTTCAGTCTTTGGAAAATCTAATCGGATTGTCAGCAATGTCTCTACATAGAATTGATGCTAATGTTGATATCTAGCCTACACCTGGGTGCTAGACTGACACAACCAGACCTTGGTATGGTAAATTATCAGAATCTGCAGCTGTTACTTGGGATTTTCCTATGAAGTTATTTAGCTCATGTTTATAAGGTGCATAAATTTCTTAGCAAGTGTTATATGCATACATACTGTATGTGTAGCCTTTGATGCTGCTTCTTACAACATTGCCCTGGAGAAACTGGCTTCTCATGTTGTGGATAAAAGCATGCTTTGCTGGGTAAAAAACTGGCAAAGAGTTGTGGTGAATGTAGTTAAAACCAGTTGATGACCATTCACAAGTGGTGTTCCCCAGGGATCAGTACCAGGGCCAGTTTTGTTCTATCTTTACCAGTGATCTGGACTAGGGATCCAGTCCACCCTCATTAAGTTTGCAGATGACACCAGGTTGGGTGGGATTACTGATCTGCCTGAGGGTAGGAAGGCTCTGCAGAGGGATCTGAATAGGATGGATCAATGGGCTGAGGCCAGTGGTATGAGGTTCAACACAGTCACGTGTACTACACTTGGTTCACAACAACCCCCTTCAATGCTACAGGTTTGGGGATGACTGCCTGGAAAGCTGCCAAGACAAAAGGACCTGGGGGTGTTGGTCAACAGCTGTCTGAATATGAGCCAGCAGTGTGCTCAGGTGGCCAAGGCCAGTGGCATCCTGGCCTGCATCAGGAACAGTGTGCCCAGCAGGACTAGGGCAGTGATTGTCCCCCTGTACTCAGCACTAGGGAGGCTGCTTCTCAAATCCTGTGTTCGGTTTGGGGCCCCTCACTACAGGAAAGACACTGATGTGCTGGAGCGTGTCCAGAAAAGGGCAACAGAGGTGGGGAAAGGAGCACAAGTCAAGTCCTGTGAGGAGCAGCTGAGCGAACTGGGGTTGTTTAGCCTGGAGAAGAAGATGCTCAGGGAAGACCTTATCACTCTCTACAGCTACCTGAAAGGAGGGTGCAGAGAGGTAGGGGTTGGTCTCTTCTCCCAAGTGACAAGTGATAGAATGAGAGAAAATGGCCTCAAGTTTTTCCAGAGGAGGTTTATATTGGATATTAGGAAAAATTTCTTCACTGAAAGGGTTGCCAGGCATTGCGATAGAGACTGCCCAGTGTGGTGGTTGAGTCACCATCCCTGAAGGTATTTTAAAAGACAATTTTTAGTGGTGTATTTGGCAGTGTTAGATTAATGGTTGGACTTGATGATCTTAATGGTCTTTTCCTAAGGGATTGGAAAATATTTCATAAAGATTCTATGATTCTGTGATTCTATATGGATACAGATCTGTATGTAAAAATTATGCTTATGGGTATGTCCCCGACCACTGCTGACATCTCTTTTTAAAAGAGCTTTTGTTTGTTTACACATTTACAATTATTCCAGGTATGAAACATACAGGCTGAACTGCTTTCTCTTGCCCAATGTTTCTTAAATGTTTAACAAATCCATGCTGCAGAGCAAAAGTACGGATTCAAATTTTAGCAAGTGTGTCCAAACAAGGGATATTCCTTTTCCATTCCCTGATAATCTATCCACTGCAGACTGGACAGATTATTTGCCAGCAACACCTCCATTTGGTCCAGGTTTGGAGAAAGAGAACGGAGTGCTGTAAATATAATTTCCCCAAACAAGTAATTTCTAGTAGTGATAATTAAATACACCTTTACCTTAAAATTTGGGATTAAAGATCAACCTAGGCTGCATGTCATATTTACATTTCTGCTATCTCACTTAAGTTTGAGACCTTTTCTGTTTCCTATCAAGTTACTGTTCCATACTTATTCACATTACAACACCGTCTACCTTAATATTTTCACCTGATGTTAAACTATTGTTTCGTTTGCTGGCTGTTGTGGATATCTTGTTCTCTATTCTCAGTCAGTGGGCCTGTGAACCAAATTCAGAAGTGATATGTAAGGTGCTGTAAGATAGATCGCATAATACTCGCTTGAATTCCCTCAGTATTTCATGTTCTTCGTAATGTGAAAGGCAATGTAACACAATATAACTCTCACATAAAGTAGTTGAAAAGAGCTGGGTAAGCTAAAGCATCTACTTCCATGAATTATGCTTTCTTCCAACTGTTTATTATGTGAGTTAACTTTGATTTAAGTACAGGCCATCTGAGGAAGAGAGTAAGGTAGAAGACAAGTCTAAGGTAATTCTCTGTTAGTTGTGGGTGCACTGGCACGTTCATAGATAAACCATGCAAAAATATAGGCTCTTTGTGGGCTAGTTCAGCTCAAAGGCATTTTAGCTATGTTACTTACAGACCTGCCTGGCTCCATGTATTTATGACAATATTATGCTCATGAGTCAGCAGAATCAAGCCATCTAAGAACCTTTGTTTTTTGAGGGAACCACAAATGACACATGCTGTCTCATGCTGACTCCAAGAAGGGAGACTATAGTGAAAAAGTATTGAACTTTCTAGATTGTTTACATTATTTTCAATATCTCATCCACTGAGTAAGGCTAATGGGTTTGACTATAAAACGTGCTGTCTGTGTTAATCCCTACTTTTGCTTTGTGTACCACTTCTGAATTCAAGTCTACTTCTTCAATGGAAGAGTGTACATATGTTTGAGAAACAAAAAAGTGTTTTGATGACAGTCTTACTTATTAGGTAAAATAAAACATCCTCTGTTTATCTATTAATTTTATTTTTTTTTAAAACGTTCCTTGTTTTTTCTTCTGGAAGAGAAAAAGTGTTTATTTTCTGCAGTGGTCTAAGTGAACCAGTCCAAATTCTCAGGAAATAGAAAAGACTCATACACAGAAGCTGGTGGAAGAGAAAGTGAGAACGAAACATGGATCAGGGTGTTAGAAAGCCCTGGGTAAAATGTAGGAATAAATAAAAATAAACATATAGGTGTGGGGCAGTTGAAACACATTGTGAACATAAAGACTGAATCAAAAAATGATAAAGGTAGTTCCTCTGAGATATACTGTTAATGTCTCTGCTGTTAAAAAAAGCTAAACCTCGGAGAAAGCTGCTGTGTGCATCCTGCTTTAAAAGTTATTGGAGGGAGTGGCAGGAAAAAGAAATAAAATTTAAAACAAACAAACAAACAAACAAAAAGAACAGGTCTGCAGGCATGAGTTTCTGCAACCTCTCACTGCACACTAGTCACTCAATTCTGCCTGCCTATTACTCCTAGGTATTCATTTCCTTTCATGATGCTTCAGTCTGACAACCCACATTACACTGCAAGGTAGCTTATGGGAACTGAAGCCTACATTAACAGGCTTTCTATATTAATTTTTCTTTGGAAAAATGAGTTTTCAATAGATACTTTTCATTCAATCCTCTTTATCACAAGACAACTTCAAATCATGTCTATATAAATTCTAAGCCTGTTGTGAAATTTTTAACAATAAAAATTTCAGTGTTGCACATATGACAGTGTTATTAAGGAAAGCATATAAAAGAAAGAAATGGCACTCTATATCCCACACAGACTCTCTGTATCTGAAAACTTTAAACTATATATATATGTAGTCATAGAAATTGATAACCACAATACCTTGTCGTTTGTCTTGAGTACAAAGATATCTGAATGCAAAAGGTTTTTTGTGTCTAAATTAATCCTCATCTTCCATGCTAATCATTTTTCACTCCAGCAAAATCCAAAAGCCACGTCAATGACACAGTGATCTCCTGCAATACCTGCCTTGTTCAAGCATCCTGTACATATTGCCTAACTTGGAATTATCAGTGGAGGAGTGCTGATGTATGAATTCAACCTGCTGTCTCACTGTTAGAAAATATCATTTTGTTTATATTTTAAACTTGGATTGAATATTGAAAGTATGAATATATGCATCCTACTCAACTTGAACGCAAGCATCAACATTAAGAATAGTTTTATTGAAGCCTAAATTTTATCTACATTATGTAAAAATGGGATAAAGAAGAAATTATTTTTTATTGTTTTTAAGGGGAAAAAAATGACTGGCCCAAGTTCTTTGGGTTGTGGTTCTTTAATAAGAGACTACAATATTTGCTACCTTTAATAATTCAAAACCAGTTTCTTGTCTGATAGTAGCAGCACACAAGGTACTAATCTGGAAGCAACATCAGAATAATGAGAACTGACATTTTGTGTGTACAGCAGATCTAGAATCTTACAGAGTCAAAATGATGAGAAATTCAATCTCCTTCACTGACTTGATCATGTCGAGGTGAAAAGTCTACTCTCTACATAAACACATGCTTGGTTTTAATAGTTCTATCAATACCACTGTTTTCTTACATGTATATAATCCTTGTAGTTAACACATAACAAAAAATTAATCTAATATTTTATGTATACCCATAGGTATTTGAGCACTTTAATTCTAAAAGTCCCCTTCCTCCTGTGTGGCACTCCCTTAGTGTACCTCAGGTTGGGGAGTGGAAAAGCCTCGTTATGTACTCCAGTTCCTATTCAGTCAATTAGTATACACTCAGGGGTTATTCTTCTATGGCAGACCTACCGATAATTGAATTTATGTCAGATAAGATGTTGTACTTATACATCCATTGGGAGCAGAAATGAAGACATCAGCCATAAGGCACACAAAGATTTCTCTTCCCTAAAACCTCAGTGAAACAGCTGCTATTTGTTTTTAGAATATTGTGCAGATGCTTAAACAACCCAGAGACTGATTTACTTGACTGTTTGAAAAATAATCAGTTGTTGCTTCAGCTGAAAAGATATGAGTTCAGACTATCATACTGCATGAAGATGATAGCTGACAATATTTTGCAAATCTATATAATTACCATTGATATAAGAACCACCTATGTATTATTTCAGCAATTACACGTCGGGACAATTTGCAATGGGTTTGGGGCATTGTTAATGATCTTAAACACTTTCAAAATTTATACCCTAATTGGTATATCTCTAGTAGTTTTTCATCTCAGAAATGATTATTTGTGAATTTTGTCTGCAAGACCAGGCTGGATGAGTCTTTAAGCAACCTGGTCTAGTGGAAGGTGTCCCTGCCCATGGCAGGGGGGTTGGAACTAGATGGTCTTTAAGGTCCCTTCCAACACAAACCTATGGTCCTATGCTTCTATGATTACAGTTTTCCAATTCTATACTGAAATACACAGCAGGAAAGCAACTTTTATTAACAGTATTGTGTTGTTTCTTTTTCTGGTTGTAAATTTTCAATGTGAATACATTCAAATATAAAAATGTTATTATTAATAAATTTTATGATAAAAAGACAACATATAATTGTAACATGTTTCACTCACATGCCCTCCATCTCTAGCCCACAGAGACAATGATGTCAACTGGACAAGTTGATACTCATTAATCCACATGGACTGAGATCAACCCAAGATTTCCTTGTGCAAGGAGAATCACCACTTGCATTTTTCTTTGTTTCTTTGCAATCTCTTCATACAACCCTTGCAATGCAAAAGAGCAGTGAACAAGATTAGAAGCTGGTCCTTGGTTGTAAGTTGATGTACAACCAAAAGTGAAAAAAACTAAAATACAATCAACTCAGATAAACTCAATGAAATTGTAGGATAATTTCTATGTCATGACAACAGGACATTTGGTTACTACTCAAAGAAGAAAGTGACTAACAGATCCATGTACTGGGTTAATTTTCTTGCATAAAAACAAGACAATGGAAAATGACAATGTATCTTTAATACTTACCATATTGAACAGTTTAAAAATTTCATATTCTGAAGGATTTATTCAATTATGAGAAAAGTCTCATTAAAATAAATAGAACATTTTTGTTCACCCTGTGAGAAACTCCTATTAAGGACAAATGTTTGAGTCAGAAAATTTCTTAAGCTTCAAAAATAAACCGTATGGCTAAAGGAGATTCTTCAAAATGCACATTGAAAGAGTTAGATTCCTCTTCTGTTTTTACAGATGTAAATCACATTTCATTTAAACTGGTATAAGAAAGTGAAGAAATCAGGCCACACTGTCTAACCACACAGTACTCGGTTGAAAATTACAATCCTTTCTTTTTTTTTTTTTTAACTCAACAGACGTAGCATTTACAATGAGGTGCGGCAGTTAGATTCATAAGGAAATATCCTATAGTCAGGGACTGATTGTCCCTTGATTAGATTCTGCTCCAGACTGCATTTGTCACATCACTTGTTTCTTTCTATTTTCAGGATCCACCATTGCAATCAAATCTCAGACATAAACAAATAATCACAGTCTACTTGAGCTGCAGAGATTTCACTTTACACAGAGGGGAGTTCGACTGTCTTTTTCAAAGCATAGAGAAGGTTTTTTTGTTGCACACATAAAGAAAAGAACCTGAACCCTTCATTTTTCTTTCTGACTGAGTGCCACAAAGTGTACAGGGGGATGTTAGATCAAGTGCAGAGTGTAATATCCTGCATTTTCAACTTCTGTCCTAGCCCTGTAGACTTTACTTCAAGCTTATACCTAAGGCAAAGCTCCCAGGCTCAGATGTCACCTGCCTATACGATTACTTAAGGGTGGTCTCTTGGTATCTCATATTTTGGCTGATGTAAGCCCAATCTTAGAAAGTATGAACTCCCTTGCCTTATCTAACATTACTACCCAAACCAAACACTCCATAAGCTATCAGGAACATCATCTTAGAGGAATTGCCTTTCAATTTTTAGGATGCTTCAAACTTCTGTAGATTAATACTAATCCAAAATAAAAATAGTTGTTGACTGATCGTAAATGTGGCAAATCCTCTTTCTCTGTCTGTAGTATAATTTTTAATGCCTTTGTTTATGGGTAAAATAAAATGTGTTTTAAGATGTAAGCATTTTACGTAATTGAGGCATTTTATTTTCCACATGTTCTGCAATAGCCATCAAAAGTGGAGACTACTCTTTTGCTGTGGGATTAATCATAATTAAATACTAAACCATAAGAAAATAAAGTAACTTGTCAAACATTAACAAGCTCTATAGATTTAGCAGACATTACCACAGAATCAGTGCATAGGACATCTTTAATAGTCATGTGTCATTATAAATGTAGTCAAATCTCTATGCCCAATCTATGATTGATTCCTTTTACAAACGTATGAAATCCACTAGAGTAGCTTGCTCAGGAGATTGCCAGAAACAGCTGACAAATGAGTTAAGAACTAACTTGTTCATTGAATGTGCTCAAATAAATATGAAGTTGTCATGCTCATAAAACCCAATAACTTTGTTACATAGCATAGTTAATGTTGGGGCACTTCCAGGATTGCTCGTTGTGTGGTCCCTGTCCATAGAAAGTAAGAAGACAGAACATCTCTTCTTTCATCTGTAGGTTTTCAAACTATGCCCACATTCTGAGGGTGATCAGATATTTCAGTAGCGTGTATAACATAGTCTACCAGAAAACATGTTAAAAATGAGCTTTAAGGAAATTGCGTTACTTACCTACAGTGTACTGTTACATTTCCGAGGCTGCCAATCATCCTTTCTTGGTCAAACACACACTACAAGTCAGATATTCAGCTGAGCTGAAGGTTCCATTTACAGCAGATGCTGAAATATGTCACTTATTTTCCAGATCAAGAAAAAGGTATGACAATAGCAACTTATTTGACGAAAATACCTTGGACAATGATTCCCTTAAAGAATAGGGAGTATGTGATTGGAAAACACAGAACTGTAGATAAAGAACAAAATATTTGTAACTTTGCTGAATAAATGAATCGGACTAAGAGTCCTAGAGCCATGGAGGCAGACTACAAACAGCTTGCTCCCAGAGTGAGCAGGGGAAGCCAAGAGAATTAGACGTTGTTTAAGGGTGAATACCTACAGTGAACATGGAAAGAGAGCTCCACAGTATGCAGTAACAAGACATGAACTGTAGCTGAAAGACTGGAGATTCAAAGGCCTTGAATCCAACTGCAGTGTACTGAAGAAAATAGAAGTGTATTTTGCCTAGACTGGCTTGTCTCTGGATCTGTTTATCTATGTATAATACTAATAAAAAGTAACTGGAAACCTATGGCAGATCAGAACATGCTTTGTGTTTAGTATTTAATATTTGCTTCTGAAATGTTAAGACATGCAAGACAAAATTTAGAGGCAAGGGGGATACTCCAGGAGGTGTTGACAGTCCCAAGTGCCAGTAGCTGGGTCATGGGTTGTCAGCTCTAAGGCAAGTTGCCTCCAAGGATGTGCCTTCTGTGTCCCTCATGAAGTACAGTAAGTGCAGGTAAACTTGGTTTGAGAACAGTCACAGCAGCCTCAAAAGTGTCCAGCCAGGGAGGATTTGTCTATAGCTTTCACAGGGTCCTACTATTCCCTGGTGCCTTAGTTCATTGCACTCAGGGAAGAAAACAAAGGACAAAGACTTAGCCTTACATCACAGTAAGAACACAGGATAGCCTCAGAGATTAATACAGTGGGTGCCCTTTAAAATGTCATTAAATCAATTCTCCACAAATCAATTCTCATTGCAATTACATTCATCTAGCCTTCTGCTCATTCTGCTCTGAGCTATAATCCTATTTGGTGCTATTCTCAGTGACCCCTCAGATAATAACACTTCCTTTGCTCTCTTCGCACATCTCTTGATAGTAATGAGTTGCCCAGCGCATGTGCACTTTTAAACCCAGGGTTAATAATGCAATCACTTGTTTATTAGAGACAATCACACTTGCTCCTCTCACTTGATGTTGTAATGTGGCATATTTCGAGACATACATTTTATTTGCTGAGAGTAGATAGAATTTCAGTATGGTGTAAAGTTTTGAATCACATATATCACATATATTTGCCTGTTTTAGTTCATCAAGGCCACAGGGAAGGGGCTAACTTTTGGGTTTTCTTTTTTTTCCCCAGATCCGGAAGGCTTATTATCTGGTGTAGATTACACTTTTGAGGTTAGCAAGTAGAAAACTGCATTGAGAGAGAGAAGACACAGGTCATTCTTTTATTGGACATAAAGGACAATTTCTGACACTGCTGGTTTATGGATGTGAGACATCAGCATTTAAACATTAGGTCTTGCATGTTGAGGACAAAAACACATAACCAATTTATATGGACAATTTTTATGTTGAAACAGGTCTCCTGCTCTATCAGTTTTAAAACTAAATTAATTTCTGTGCTGTTTTAAAATTATGTCAATTGATTTTAAACATACCTCTTTTTTTCTATGTGAGTTGACTTTAATAATGACAATTCTTTCACAGTCTCCTAGCTTAAGTTGTCAAACTTAAGAAACAGCCTCAGAAAACAATTGATCATTAATACAAACAGTTCTTTTCCCAGAGGACCCTGAGAGTTCAGAAGAGAGAATCAACCACTTTTATTGTACGAAAACTAGTCCCCCTCCATGTAAGCTAGTTTCTAGTAAAACATACAACACACATTAGTAATATTTACCTTTAGTAAATGACCACTGCCTATGTGTGAGCTTATTTCAACTGGACACTGTAACAGCCATACAGAAACAGTTCCCACAGTCCTAATTTTTGTCCTGAAATGCAGAAAAACATGAAAAGTGTTCCTTATCCCATATGCAGGGATCACAGATCAGGGCAATCCTTGCTCAGAAGAGGTTTTATCCTTCCTTACTGTCTTGTGTGGAACAATCCAGATTTCAGTCCTTATTGATAACTATAAAGCACTATATGCATACTTATTAATAATGAAATATTTTTATATCTTTATTGATTTAAGCAGTTTACATAATAGCGAGTATATTTCTAAAAGTATAAAAATGCTATTTTACTTATATTCTATCTATATATTTAAGTATATATAAGAAAAAGACTAGACTCCTCAGCCTTGACTTTTGCAAATCTGCTTAGTGCTTGAATGGGAACATTAGACAATCAGCAATAGAAAATAAAGTATTTGTTCTAAAAACATCATGTTCCCCTGACTTATTTAAAGAGCCAAATGTTTTTTTTTTTTTAATTACAGGAAAATTATCCCACACATCTATAAAGTATGTAGCAAAAGATAATATTTTCCCATATTTCAGTAATTAAAGGTGGTTTTATTATAAAACTAATAATTTTATAATTCATAAATTCATAAATACTAGTTCCTCCTACTCCTCCTTTGAAAGACACCACAGAACTGAAAAGGTCTGTGTGCAATGGGAATGTTGAAGCAATTACACAGGCAAAATTCTGAGATCATTTGGAGCTGTCCCTAAAATAAAAATGTAAAAATCACCTTAGTTGAAAATCCTGAGAAGAAAATTAACAAACTTTTCAGAGTTTTTTGCATGTGCATTACATCTGTTTATACAATAAAGAACACCATGGAGATTTCGGTTCAAATCTAATTCTAAATCTAGAAAATAATCTCTTTAGTTTTGTCCTTGTATAATTTCTCCTTTTCACTGATTTTTTTAAGGGGGACAGATAAGTTCAGATATCCATCTTTAAAGTTGTACTGTTGTAAATTAGCTTGTAGTATCAGGGCTGACTTTCTGATAAAGGGTTTTTCCTAGTGTGTAGCAAACAGCACTTGTGTTTCATTGCAAATCCATCACTGACAAAAAGGGAGACTATTACTGTGCAGAAAGGAGGAGGCATATTTTTCACACTGAAATTTTAGGTGGTTTGTAATTTTGGCACTAGTAGTTTTTATTTAGATAACAGTATCACATTCATATAATTCACAAAAATCAGTAAATGAAATAGCACAGGTCTCTAAACCTACTTAACTAAAACGTGTCATTTACAAAATCTTCATGGAAAGTATTTTATACTAATTCCAGAACAAAAAATTTCAACACAAAACTGTATTCATGGTGAGAACTCAGAGAATATTTTGTTCCATATGGATCGTAAGGGATCATAATCCAGCCTTCATTAGCACAGCCTAAAAGAAATTTGAATACTACCCAAAATATCCACCCAAAATCAATAGAATTCAAGCCTAAATAATCATATCTTTCTTTATTTTATAACATTTGGTCAGAATTAAATTTTCTTTCACAGCACAGCAGAACACAAAGCTATATTGATAACTCATTATAAACACAGTTAACCACTGATTCTGACACTGGTTTTATGTAAATAAACTGCCATACTGTTACTATGCCTTTACTGCTGCTTGATGATGAAGACTTCAGCCTCAAAGAGACAGCTCTATTACACAATTGCCTACAAATAAATTCATCAATTGTTGGAAATTTAAGTATAAAGAATGCTGGAATAAGTGAGAGTGAAACATCACCACAAGCCAAGCTCTGACCTTCTTCCTCAGTTTTCACTCAGTCTTCATTTTGGCAGGCTTCTCCCGAAGACAGTGGAACTCAGAAATTAATCATTACCTACAGCTCAGTGTGTGGCTTAGTCCCCAGTATCTGCAGGACAGGCAGACTTGCATTGCTTTCTTCCTCGCCTTGGAGAATGGTTGGTAGGACTTGCAAGCTTATGCACCATGTGTTTTTTTCCAGGTTTTCCATATTAAATAATGTTACATTTTCTCAAGAATGTTACATATTATAATCTGAGAGATATCACATTTTCAGCAAATGCATTGTCCCTATTCAATTATACTGCAAATGTCATAACTGCATAAGACATTTTCCACTCCTCTACAACCTCAGCTCTGTAAAGCAGGAGTGCCAATCCAAGGTACTTCCCACCACTTCATATCAGGACTTAATTCTATAGTTCTGCTGCCAGAACTGGAACAAATGTCTGCTAGTAACAGCAGGTCCAAGGACTAATCAGGTGTGCCACTCACCCAGGGTGTGACATACGATTGTTCTTGTCATGCACAGTGGCTTCTGTATGGAGATTAAAGACGTCAACAGGCCAGACTTCTGGAAAAACACAAGTAAATTAAATGGGTGGCAGTTATTGAAAAAAAGAGTGAATTATTTTCCAAACCAGCAGAGATGGGTATATGCCTCCAAGAATACTCCAGTAAGCCTATCCAAGTGAAATGTGGGAGATATATGGAAACATCTGCTGACTGCTGGCTGCTGACTGCAGACTGATGTCTGCAAACGTCCTTGACTTGGAAGTCGTAACTGAATACTGATCTTCTTCAGCTCATCTTGTTGGCTGTTCTCAGGTGGATTTCTCTACTGAAACTGTGTCATGGTTTAACTCCAGACAGCAAAATACTATGAAGCTGCTCTCACACCTCCCCAACTTCCCAATCTGTAGAAATAATTTCAGGTGTACTGCAAGAAAGATTTGAGTCTCACATTCCAGCATCCTATGTTCAGAGCTCTGAGCTACAGATTCATTCCCTTTGGCCTAAACACTATTTAATTACTTGTGCAGCTCTGAAAACTATGTCAACAGAAAAAGTTGAGAGGCTTGCACAAAAATATCAGACTGTGGTGGTTTTTCAATATAGGACTGTAGGAAATAGATGTAAATTGGGAATAATGTGGATTTGAACCAGAATAACCTACAAGTAGAACAAAAGATCTATTTTATTGACTATTTTGATGTGGCTTACTTTTCTTCATACAGTTTGCATCTCTTGTATTTGTCCAAACACTGAAGTTGCATGCTTTTCCTCCTTTACTCGCATTCTATTTAGTTCAATTGGTTCATTAACCAACTTGTTATTTTGAATTTCTGACTTTAATACTTAATACTTCCTGTGCACTGCATGGTGATGGAGAGGACCTCATTTAAGACAGGGGCTCCTACTAGACAAGAAAGAAACTTGAAATAATAATAGCAGAACATTCAAGCTCTCCATACTTAAGCGTCAGTCTGACAACAGTGCATAAGCCATTATTCACTGTAAGATGTTTGTATCCTTGGCTCCTTCTAACTTCAGCGAGGGGTGCAGGTACTCAACAGTGTGCCAGATGAGGTATTGCATTCTTGTTTTTTTTAGAAACCGTACTCAATTTCCTTCGTCACCTTTAAAGCATTTGGGAAGGAACCTGAATTTTAAAGGTCAAAGATAGAAAAAAATCTAACCACAAGTACACAGTACTTCTGGCACAATGATGGATGAAAATAATTTTTTTGTAGCTTCACTGTAGCTTTTTTAACAAGAAAAGTTACCAGATACCAAAACGTTATGTGAATATTGCTTCCACCACATCTTTCTTATACTAGAAATATATTCAACACAAAAATCAACTAAAAGTTCAAGCTATACTGTACCACTTTTTTTTCTTTATTTCCTCCTGTTATTGCTCTCACTACTCAACAGGTCAGTTACAGATTTCACCTCATTGAACCAGCTGCAAGATTGTTGAAATATAAAAAGCAGCACTTGACTCCATTTCTGTCAAAACTGCTAAGTCACATTTACCCAAGTTCTAAAAGACATTATTCATAATAAATGTATTGATCTGTTCATAACCATTTTAGCTGAAAGACCACTCACTAAAAGGAACCACCACTGTCTGCAGCTTTATAATGCCACAGTAATGAGATGTTTGAACTGCATGAGAGACAGCCAATGTTTTTTTATGAACCCATTATTTGAAGCTACTGTACTTTAATGTGGTATCCAGAATGGAATGAAATGGTTTCATTTTATTTGCCTTAAAACTTTCCACTTATCTGTGCAACTGGGAGATTGAAATCATGGATTTCCTTACACATCCCACAAAGCAAAGCCACTAGCATAACCAGTATCTTCCCTCTTTAGCTGAAAAAGCATATATATCACTTCTGTATATTGCAAAGTTTATTTTCAGCAAAATCTCATGCCAAGTTTAGTATCTTTACCTATTTCTGTGCATCTTACATACTATTTTTGAATAGTCAGCTGTTATTTTTAAATTTTTATGACATGTATTTTGAAATCCATGCATAAGACAAGGTGGTCCAGTTGGAAAGCTTCCATAGACTCTACTACTTTTTCCTCAGAAGAGAAGTGACCACCTGAATAATGTGGGCAGCCTCTACAAAGAGTGTCTCTTTGTTTTCTGAGGGGGCACAGTTAAACTCTCTATATCTCTGCCAAGCCCCTATAGCAGGATGGGGTGAACAGGAATCCTGCTGTATTAGCAGTTTCATCTCCAACCCACAGCACTGTCAACAGCATTTGGGGCAAGGCCTTGAAAGCAGATCAGATCCCAGTGGTTTCTGAGGTTAAACTATGTATAAATGCTTGTGTGATGGACTGATGCTAAAGGGTAAGAATGTGTTCTGTGCCAGCAGAAATAGTGCCTGGAGATGAAGGGTCAAGGGCGGAATGTCCTTAGAGGAATGGATCTGGAAACACACCTCACAACAGTAACAAATCCCTGCATTACCTGATCAGCATAAGGTTTTGAGATGTGTGATCATTTGGAGTTTGGAAGTGGAAATCTTTACCCCAATAACTGAGGTTTCAGCACATTGCAGACCTGAATAGCTTTTTCTCTGTTTGATTTTGGAATGCCAGACTCAATCTGTATTAAATCCAATATGTATTGGATTTGACCCAGTGTATTTTAGACCTAAGAACTTTCAGAAGAGAAATCACAGGCTGCCTATAGAAGACACTGAATCCAGTTGCAATGAGAGAGCAAATGTTGCTTTAATCGCACCTAATATGGCAACCTAACAGCTGAAACCCTACTGCAAACTAGAACTATTATTAAATAAAGAAAATGTCATTTATAATTTCTGATGTGGGAAAGATCCACAACTATTTCACTGAGAAGGAATGAAGGATGAAGGAAAGAAAGAGAAAAAGGAAGAGAGGGAGATGGCATTCAGTGAGGTATGATTATGGTGCTGTCTTTCCATCTTCTCCCTTCCATGTTTCCCAGCTTGATATTTGCAGAGATTATTCCTGACAGCACATGGTGGTGGACAACTGCTTAGATATGACTAGACTCTGTTTCTACTTTGGTTGCTATGAAGGATGTTAATTTGAAGATCTATGGTTTAGCACTGCAGACTGCAAGCTAAGCAATGTATTAATGGAGAGTTTCTGTGGCTCATGATATTTGCTAGTTGTAATGTTTCATTTGCCTCAAGATTATTCCTCTTCTGTCAACATTTAGTGAACAAAACAAGGGAGAAACTATCCTTGAGTTAAAAAGAAGTCTTAATTAGCCCTAGGATAGGTGATAATTGGTTTTCATGTATTTTGCTTCACTTATTCTACCCAACATTTTGTGTATATATAAAGAAAAAATAGAAAGCAAAGGAAATAGAGAAGATTTAAGAAAAAAAGAAAAAAAAAAATACCAACAGCAATAATCCAAGACAGCAACCCTTGAAAAGAGAAATCTACATTCTTACTAATGTCCCTCTCTTCTTTTCTCTTCCTTTGTTTTTAATTCTGCTTTAGTTTATTTACTGACTAATCTTTGGCTAACAAGCAAGATCAGATGCATCTTCTCTCTTGCACATTAACTTTACTACAGCAATCATTAGCAAAACCAAATAACTATACCACATGCAAAAAAAAAAAAAAAAGACTCAAAGGATAAGTCACTGCTTCAAATGCATAAAGTTATCAGGAAATAGGTTTTCACATCTCAGGCTTAATGTACTCCTAACTTTCAGTCTGTGAGATCACTGAAAGAGCCAGAGCATGAAGGTTTCCTCACTGACATCAGGATTTCAATGTAGCACCTCATTATTTCGCAGTTCCTGAGACCGTTCTGCCATCAGCTCTGCCAGACGGGCTTGAAATTCCAAATGCAACATATATTTTGCCAGCCAGAATTTAAGATTACATTTTAATCACAACTGCTATGCTTCTTCACTTTCCCCATTCTTCCCTCTTCCATAGTATATTCATAATATATTCTTTACTGAGTCACTTTATACATCTTTATACTTTATACATATGTGAAGATTCTGATGCTGCAAATGGGTTTCCACTACAACTGGTCACTACTGGCATAGTTAGAAGGGAAACAAATTTATTGAAGTTGTGTGTTATTGTATGTTAGGTGAAATGCACCTCTTCCCTGGTTTTATGACTTTGCAGGCACAAGAGCTAGAAAAATAGATGTGCTTACTCTGCAAAGGTAGGAACAGGATTCAAGAAGTTAATATCAAGCGTAGTTTTATCACAAAAAGTTAGAATAGTTCCAAGGTCAAGTGTTACCAAAAACTCTGGTGATTTAGTGGGGCAAATTCCTAACATGTGGGGGGCTTTAATGCTGCAGTGACAGATTCACAGCTGTCTACATGACAGTCTGTGGCTTATTGGAATGTTCCCACCTCCACAGCCCCATCATCAACCCAATGATCACAGCTTTTTTTCTTGTGAATTTGGACTGAAATGAAAAAGAAGGAGAAAAGTAGACAAAGGTTATTGGCAAATGTGGTCAGGAAAATATCAGAGGTTTAGGATTTTTGTTGGTAGTTTTTGTTTGGGGTTTTGGTTTTTTTCACTCTTCTGACTTATAAGAAATGCTCAGAAAAGTTCCACTATTGCCATCTTGGATGCATTTGCTGACATGTTTATGAGACTTATAAACTGAGCTTCTGACTTTTGACATTAATTTTTTTTAAAAATCAAGTAGTATTTCACAGAAAGTAAGTGCACGACTGAAAAGGACCATCGTTTAAGGAATTATCATGTATAATTTTTTGTTCCTTCTCTTCCTGTTTCTAGCCCAAGCTTATTTGTGCTCTGAAATGGGAAACCAAGAAAATATGAAAATTACAGTCAGAAATGGCTTTACAAAAGGTTTTCTTTTCTGCCTTTCTTATAAACATTTATCAGAACTTATCACCATCTCCTCCTCTGCAGAAAAGGGAAGAAAGAACTCATTGCTTTCTCCAGGATGAAGCAGCCAAGCTAACATGTCACAGGTCCTTCTCAGGCACCTTCTCAGGGTGATGATACTCACCATCCATGCTGGTTGATAGAGGGATTAGCTGGTCTGAAACCAGCACATAAATAATTTTTCTGCCTTCCTTCATCCATTCATGGGTGACTAGCAAACAGCTTGGATCTCCAAAACCTTCTAGTAGTACCTGAATGGTCAGAAAGAAATTAGCTGTTTGACAACAACAGCAGATTTTATCTTGGGACATGTAGGCAGGAGATAAGAGTAAACCTGAATGAAAGAGATTTCTCAATAGATACTGCTGCTTTCCTTAGATACTCGGATACTAATGCAATCTATTTGCTTAGATTTAAGGCTATACAGTCTTGTAACCCTATATGTCATATTGTAACCCTGTTGTGGATGTTGTCAACAGGACACAGGCTTTTTACAAGCTGTGCAAGACCTCAGAGCTAGGGTTTGTCTTAGATTTATAATTTAAATGCAACAAGTTGGTGGAGGATACAGTCAACCTGCCAGTACTTTTTTACATGGCAATTATGTGGGAGACCTTCTGGGAGTGCTTTTTGAAGGCACCAGCCATCACAGAAGTCCAGAACATGTTGTTACTGCACTAGCAAGAATCTCACTTGAAGTACCTTACTTCTGAGCAACCTAGGCTGTTAAAATTTAATCTAACAAATTGGTGGAGAATGTAGGCAATATGATCTCTTAATTGGGTACAACAAAGCCTGAGTACCAGGTTAAATAGCTTTCCCCAAAACTTTGTAATATTATCTGTGTAGTACAGTATTCACATAAATCCAGACCCAGACTGAAGTCCCAGTACACCTTCAGAATGTAAAAAACCCCTACTAATCACAGACTTTCTGTAGGAACGCCTGGTATCTTTCAAGATGTGCACTTTCAGAAGGGAGAGAGGGCTGCTTTCTAAGGGAAAGCAAGCCAAAAGTGATAGCAAGGCAGACATAGCCCTCTTGGTCATTGCCACCCTACCCAAAAAAAAAGAAAAGACCTGGTCTGGTGATGATGACCAGGATTGGCTGCAGCCCAGGTGGCCAGGGATGTCCATAAGAAGGACACAGGGAGACAGTCAGGAAGGATGGGTCAGGGCCAGGGAGATGCAAGTCACAGGCACAGCTGCACTGTATCTCAGGCCGGGAACAAGGGTGTAAATCATCCTCCAAGTAAAGGGAGGCTCCCATCAGCTCTTCTCACTACCTCCGTGTTTTCCCAGTGACTGGATTCAAGGTTACATAACTACACTACAAAAAAACTGGTCTTTAGCCTCAGCAGCCAAACCCCTAGGAGGGGCTATGTTTTAGACCCTGAGAGGTACTTCATTTTGTCCTCAGTGAAGAAATCTACAAAGATCATCATTCCAGAAACATGATGATGGCAAACAAGACTTACTTTGTTTTCCCAAGAAATTATAATTTTTGTATTCCCAAGAACCTTCATATACATAGTTATAAAAAAGTTCATAATTGAAAATGTATCATTAATTAGAGCAACTCACCTGCCTATACAAACGGATACAGAAGTATTAATCATAGAACCATAGAACGGTTTGTGTTGGAAGGGACCTTAAAGATCATCTAGTTCCAAGCCCCCTGCCATGGGCAGGGACACCTTCCACTACACCAGGTTGCTCAAAGCCTCATCCAGCCTGGCCTTGAAGACATCCAGGGATGGGGCATCCACAGCTTCTCTAGGCAACCTGCTCCAGTGCTTCACCACCCTCTCTGTGAAGAACTTCTTCCTGATATCTAACATAAACTTCCCCACTTTCAATTTAAACCTGTTACCCTTTGTCCTGTCACTACAGGCCCTTGTAAAAAATCCCCCACCCCAGCTTCCTTGTACGCCCCTTCAGGTACTGGAAGGTGCTATAAGGTCTCCCCAGAGCCTTCTCTTCTCCAGGCTGAACAAGCCCAACTCTCTCAGCCTGTCCCCACAGCAGAGGTGCTCCAGCCCTCTGAGCATCTTCATGGCCTCCTCTGAACTCGCTCCAACCGGTCTATATCCTTCTGATGTTGAGGGCTGCACAGCTGAACACAGTACTGCAGGTGGGGTCTCACAAGAGCAGAGTAGAGGGAGAGAATCATGTCCTTCAACCTGCTGGCCACATTTCTCTGGATACACCCCAGGATATGGTTTGCCTCCTGGGTCACCATTGTACACTGCTGGCTCATATCCAGCTTTTCATCCACCATTACGCCCAAATCTTTCTTCTGAGGGCTGCTCTCCACCCAGCCTGTACTTGTGCTTAATTTCAATCAAAACCTTTGATAGCAAAAGCTAAATAAAACACCCTGAAATCTTTCATGACACTGTCAGTATACTGACCAGTCTCTTGTCACAGGAAGTTCAGCAGTACCAACCTGTTGGCATCTTACATGTAAGAAGTAATGTTTCTTACTACACAGCAGAATAAGTAATAGTTATGTTGTATTCACCAGCAGGTTGGAAGGTCAGGCTTAGCTTGACTAAACCCCTAAAATACAACTGTTTATCCCAAGCTAATACAAAGCTCCAGAGTCAGCAAAATTTTCCAAAAAAAAAAAAATGCACAGTACGATTCAAATTCTAACTGATTCCCAGAATTGCAGAAATATGCAAAAATTATAAATTAGACATGATAGGTAAGAAAGTGAAATTCTACATTTCAGAAACTGAAAATATCTAACTTTAGGTTTGGTAGAAACGTTTATGTAACGAAGTGATTTTGTTTAAACCAGTTTCATCAGACATGGTGTTTTTCAGTATGGATTTGTATATATGAAACGAGAAGGTAAGATTCAATGTGGGAATACAAATACTGAGGGAAAGCACTTAGGAAGTAATCTCAGCTGTTTATACATTGTTAATTAAATAAGAAAAAATAAAATGATATAATGAAATTGTCTTCAAGAGTTGTCCTACTAATTAGAAGGTTTTTGAGAAATTTATTGCTTCCTAAATGTCCCTAAGTCTTCCATGCTGAGGAAAACCAGGAGCTTTTGAAAACATTCGTTCAGCTCCTTTGAAAACAGAATTGCATTTGAAGCCTTCAGGTGGCATTGTAAATACTGATTGACCTTTCCTTTACATCTAAGCTCCTTTTAAATTTATTTAATAAACATTCACTTGATAACATACTTCAAAATCATCCACATAAAGCCTCAAAATTATGTCTCTCTTCAGCAACATCGGCTGCTGATGTTATGAATACTGTCTATAAAACAAACCTGACAGTTCTGATAGTGCCGCGGAAAGTTCAACATGACTCTTACCTTCAGCATTCAAGGATAACTAGCCCACCCACCACATGTACAATCCGAGACAATGACCGTTATTCATAATTTCATTCATCAGGCAAATCAGGCCTTTCAAACATGAGGAGAAAGTCTCTCTGAGCAGTACATTGCCCTTTACAGAACACTGGTCCAAATCTGTTGCATTAGGAAGTGAGGATTTCCAATATATAAAAAATCACAGACGTCTGGAGTCACTGAACTATTTTTTTTTTCCTTTTTAGGAAAATTTGTCAAAAATTACATTTAATTTCATCTCTCAGGAATCTTTCAGAAGCTGATAATATTTAGCAAAACTCACAGAGCAGCACATGTAAAAAAGGAAGGGAAAAAAGCAAAAAGAGAACACAAAAGGGGAAAAATGTTTAGAAAGCATTTAGAATACTTTTCTCAGTAGCCTAAAAGAAAATCAAAGAAGCAAGTACAAAGTATCCATCTTCCATATTATATTTTTAAATAATGTGAAGAAAAAATCATAGCGCTCTCATTCAAACACGGAGGAACAAGATACAACTTTAAAAATTATAAAATTGTTCAAGGGGTTTAGGTCTAAAAAGACCTAAAGATCTATTTTCATCTACTCCAGACAGTGAAAAATAATCTGAAGTGAATCAGATTAAAGAGATGTCTCTGGACAGCAGTTGTCTTCTCTGTGTCTTGTTCATATGATGGCCAGTACAACTGAGCTCTTATATGCTTCAATAGTGATAATAGACTGAAAATGCAGACAAAATTAAAGCGCCCAGTGTCATCTCCTCAGCTAAAATTTGCCAATAAGGTCAGACTCATAATTTATAAAAGCAGCAATATTCAATATTTTTGCTGGTTTTATAGTACAAGTAATAGGTTTGGGGATTTGGGGACATTTTTATTGTCTCAAGGATTTCCTTCTCCAATATTTTTGGATGTCTATGTTTACTGGTGTTTCTCCTATTTTCCAGGAAAGCCCTGAATTTTACTTCATTTTATGTGGCTCAGGACTTTCCTTTTTTTTTTTTCTCATGTCCTTCTGAAGCTGTCATTATCGACAGTTTCTTCAGTCTTCCTAGTCTTAATTCTTACATTAAGGGTTTACCCTTACAGTTACGAATAACATTACAGTGATGCAAAAACACTGCCCTATCCCAATCTTAGTTACCAAAGCTCTTGGCAGGATCTCAAAACTCAGCCTCCACTGCAACAACATATAATTCAATCCACACTATATTCCAAAACTTGAGTTACTTTTTGTCCTTTTGTTTTAGCAGCCATAATATTGAGGTGTCATGCCTCCCCTTACCTTTTATGACTGTGGAAGAAAACATTCCTCTTGGAAGCCTTGGATACTCAAATCATCCGTTTTTTTCACTCAGCTTTCTACCCTTGAACTTGGCCTCCTGTTTCCATCCAATTGTCCTGAATTTATGGGTTTTGGGCAGCTGAACCAAATCAGTCCCCAGGCTGCTTTGAAACCAGCCAAGCTCCAGGAATCCCATCTACATATTTAACGTTTCATACAACAAAGAGGGAAAGGAAGGCAGAGGGGAGCCGACAGGTTAGCGAGGCTTCCCTTTATGATTCCTCAGGGGAAGAAAATACACTGTAATGATTTAAACAGCCTGATGTGTGTTGTCAAGGCCCATAAGTCAGCACCAGAGAGTTATGTGCAATATGCCCCATAACAGCTAAAAAATGCATTTGCCATAAACCAGTACTGTGTTATTCACCTAATATTGTCTACAAATCCAGCACAGGCCCTTTAGTAGGTGACCAATTTAAATAGGGTAAAGCTCTGGAGATTGGTAATTACTATACACTGTACCTTGTAGAATGACTCTATAATAATGGTCTACCTGAGAAAAACTTCTTTGCATGTACTTCTTTTCTTTGGCCGCAAAAGCCTAAATGCCACAATATCAAGGTATTTTAGAATATATTTAATTTTCACTGTAAGCAAAGTAAATTATTCTAATTTAAGGATTTTCCATAATGTTAAACTTGTAATGAATTTGAATAAAACACCTATCCTAGAGATATCTGACAATCAAAATAACAGTAATACTGTATTTATTAGAATGTAAAGCAGTACAATACATACATATTGTATTAAAACTTCATAATGTCATCAAGAAAAAGCATTAACCTGTTAGTAGAGAGAACTTCAGTGTATCTCCATCCATCTGAAGATAGCATTTCTCTTCTCTCTGATGTGCAAGATATGTTAAGGGGACAAAAAATTTATTTTCACTGCTGTTTCAAGGAGGCCTGTCATAAATAGATTCTCAAACTCATGGAGGCAAGGAACCATGCTAATGTTGCCCAACAAGGTGCATCCATGCCAGCTCACTGTGTATCAGCAAGCTGTGTCTGTCCCTCACTGCTGCTGTCCGCAGGAAGTACCTTACTGTGTCAATGTGCAACTTGCTCCCTGGCCAGCAGTCCTGCTGCCACCCAGCACCTACTCTGCTGAAATCCTCCACCGATCTCCTACTAAAGATCTAGGAAGCTGATCAGTGTTCCCTGTAAAGTCCCACTGAATTTGGTTCTGATTTGAATGGGACTAGTCTTTGTCTTCAAGTGGAGCACCATGAGGGAGGAAGATGTGACACAAGGAAGGGTTTGACTCTGAGCATTTCAGTCTTTCTGAAATCAAACCTCAGCTAGCAGGAGATGAAAATCGGTAACAATGCTTTCTATGTAACCAACTATTATTCCTGTCAGTTAGCCAAGCACAGAAGTTTAGGGTCACTACATTTTAATACAAGCTCTCTTAACTTTCAGTGTTATTAAGAACTTGTGAGTCACTCAAAGTAATGATTCCAAATGGGGGGGAAATAAGGGGAAAATTGGAGCCTACGGGCATAGAAGAGATTTTATTGTTCCTGGGAGACACTATACAGAAATGTTAGACTGGACACCTACAGAAAAGTGCTGGAACCAGTGTCTTTCCATAAAAGTGAGTAAATGTTCAAAATAAATTCATTTAACTGTTGGTTTTTGTAATAAAAGCCAGAGGCACTGGGGGGAAGAGAGAGGAGGGCGGGGAATGGGGAGGGTGTGGGGAAGGGATTCTTATCTGATATTTACTCTGATAATTATTTTTTGATAGATTGAACTAAATGAAAAGTGTATTTTTGGGATCCTAAAACACTGTAAAAGTGCTATTCATGTAAACTTAGATGTTATGTCATGCAGTAACCCTTCTGGTACAAAGAGGTAACTACCATACTCTAGAAGCTCCTGCTACCATAAGCCAATTTTCCCAGTCTATTTCCCTTCCTTCCCTATGGAAGCTTTTCTCTACAACTTCAGTTTTGGTTTGGGTTTTTTTATGTCTTTTAAATATTAGACAAAGAAATCTTATGAGAAGGGATGTAATTTCATTTAGCTGTCCTTGCCTGGAAAAAACGCTGTTTCCAGAGGTAGAAAAAAAACGCTATTCTGCCTGGCAAGAAGTAATAGCTTAAATACCAATTAGATTCCTCAGATTCAAAGTGAAAAGACTTAACTAATATGGTGTTATTAATATTACTTTTACTAACAAATCAGACGTCATGTTGAGACATAAGTTTCAACTCATTTGAAAGTGTGGGTATATTTGCATATCTAGCAAAATCTAAAATTAATGACGTAATCAAAACCACACTTGCCAGCTCATGAAGTAATTTATTAAAATGAAGGAGAGAAGTCTGTTAGGTGTCTGTTAGGTTTAACAGTAGAAATTTGAAGTGATCTGTCACAGTCATGGACAAAAACCCCAGGATAGTTCTGGTAACCATTTGGTCTTTGTTTTTTTCCTAGTCAGTGTTCCCTCTTAACACTGTTCTGGAGGTTGGAGATACAATTAGAAAATACATTGCTTTTTCCTCTTTCTTTTTTTTTTTCTTGTCAGAAATCTCTTTAATATCCACAGAATAGATATGACAGGGATTTTTGTGGTTATGATCATCAAGCTGGTTTTCTTTTTTATTTCAGAGACATCTAATTTCCTGTCTTTCTTACTAATCTATCCAGGGGCAAAATGAAGTTCCAAGAAGTCCCCACTTCATCACATTTCATTACAGGTCAGGTTTGTGTTCCTAAATTTTATAGGAGACAATATTAGTCACACAGGTCCTTGTGACTGATTACTTAATATATTCATACTTGAGAATTGTACTTGAGCCAGTCCTGAACAACCACTGGCAGTTCACTGCACCATTATTTAAAGACATGAACTCTGTCTCTAAAGTCCTGTCTTTACATTTCACATCCAGTTTAATTTTTACTCATATAAAAGCAGGTAATCTGGCAAGTAGGTTACCAGATTGCTTGTTAAGTTTTTTCTGCTTTTTTTCTGAATTCTCTGTGCAGGTGTCTGCTTATTTCTTTTTCAGTTTGACATATCATATTTATTTGCATTAATGTTCTTTTAGCTGAAACTAAATCTTTTTTATTTTAATTTCTTTTAGAAAGGAAACAGTCTTTTAAAATCATTTTATATTAATTCCTATCTCTTCATCCAAGTCATATATAGCCTTTACAGTTAATATAGAGTTGGCTATCAAAAGTCATGAGAAGACTGTAGGTTTTAGCACTGTTTTCTTCTCTCTTCTCTGAACTCTCTGGGTGATAAATCATAGAATCATAGAATGGTTAGGGTTGGAAGGGACCTTAAAGATCATGTAGTTCCAACCCCCCTGCCATGGGCAGGGACACCTTGCACTAGACCAGGTTGCTCAAAGCCACATCCAGCCTGGCCTTGAAGACATCCAGGGATGGGGCATCCACAACATCTCTGGGCAACCTGTAATGATAAAATCAGACTAATCTCTATACTAATTCACAAAGTTATGTCTCCATGTTGTCCACGCCTCCTTCTGCAGTAGGTCACTTTCTCTGCAGAATATAAAAGAAAAGAAAATATAATGTCCATACCTCCATGTTTTAGTAAGGGGTATGGGGGGGGGGAAACACCACACTGTGACACCTGTTGGCAGAGGGACAAAGAAGAAAGGAAGGGGATACAACTTTTAATATTCATGGTGTCACTCCCTGGACAGCTCTGTGGTGGTCCATCAGGAGCATCCAGAGAAGCACTAAGCCATTCCCAGAGGTGATGTGGGAACACCCCAGGCTTATCTTCTGCTATTTTGTAGGACATGTGTAGTTCCTCATTTATATAGACTGCTGTTCATTCCTTTATCTTCACCATTTATACATGCCATTTTTGACATCCAAATCAATATTTCATAAGGTTATTACTGCAAGTAGATTTCTAAATATCTTCCTTACACTCAAGCAAAAGTTATGAGTTTTAACCTGATTAGTCTGAAAACAGAAAAAGAATGAAAAGCTTACTGTAGATACATGAAAGAGGTACTGACACATTATAAATCTTTGTAGCCCTCCGTGTCCCCACCATTTTAGGCAAGATAGTGCATCTCTTTTCAATTATGAAAAGAATGCAAGATCTTGAGTCTGCTTTCCTGTCTTTCCACTTGGGACATGGACTTATCATGCAATTGACAGAATTTAAATAGGCAAACTCAAAATACTAGTTAACGTTTTTATGATTTGTTTACTTGGAAATGTTGCAGCCAACCACAAAGAGGTTTACATCAAGTAGAAACACACACACACAAAAATGTATCTGAGGAATCAGTTGTTTGTATAAAAATATGCTTTCTACCACAAGGATGAGATTGTGCCAGAAACTTGTTATGATTTCCCAATGTTTTGTAACATTTGAGGTAAAAATATGCACCTTTTAAGAAATTACAATAAATACATCTGTGGCCCATGTTTGTTTTCTTAAATATGCAAAGTAAAATTAAAAAATATTTTCCTTCCTATCAATCAAAACCAATAAGGTAAAAATAAATACAGAAGTTTCTAAGATAATAAGCACCATAAATCTACATTGTACTTTTCTTTAAAATGTTCTATTTACACATAGAAACCTTACTGAAGGAATGATAGGAAGCATGGTATCCTTTTCATTAAACCACAGACATTGCAAAAAAAACATAGTATCCAAGAGGGCTTAAGAGTCAATGTCAGGGATCACTTACACATGTGAAGTTCCATTGAATTCAGAAATTATATAATATGAGCAAACTCTGCTCTTTAAAGTTGTTCAGAATGCCTGAGGTGGTCCCTTAAGGAAAAGTGCATCCAGTTGCTTGGCTGATAGTACTGATACAGACAGGTTTTTTTATATAAGCCGATCCACTTCAACAATTATGTTAATTAAACCTGCAAAGGTCCCAGCAGGAGTGATGTTAACACCAGTCCAGCTGTTTCACAAAGAAAAAACATAATCTAGAGTCAACATTCCCTCATTCCATGTTCTTTGTGAGACAGAGATCCCAAGTCTCCCACAAATTAAGAAGATAATTTGGTGTAATGTTACTGTTATTCTACAAGAAGAAAAAGAAATCATGAAATGCAGATTTATGGCTGAAATTTAATTAGGATTTCTGGAGCTGATACACATTTAAATAGAATTTCATCTGAGAAGATGCAAGAGGGAACTAAAGTGCAAGCAAAACTCCTATGACAACCATAGCATAAGGAAAAGAATCATCAAATCTCTTTCTTTTTTTCTGTGCCTAGGATAGATTTTTATAGTGTGAAAGTCTTTGCTTTAAATAAAAAAATAACATAAGGTGCAAAAGCTACTATGAACTATAACTTTCATAGTCAGCTATACCTTTCACAATCTGTTACTCACTAGCTTCAGAAATTCTGTACTCTGAAGCAGGCAGAAGTTAAACATGTATGGGATGCGTTAGTTTCAAAGGTGTTTTTTAATACTAGTGGCAACATGAAAATATTGGATAAATTTTTAATTATTTTTTTTTTAAATCTAGTCAAAGACTAACAATAACTAATACAGTACTTCATTCATTATTTGTTTTTCTAATAAAATACATTGCAGCAATAACAGTATATCTTGATAGCCTCTGTCCTGGTCTCAGGCAGCGATGAGTTGCTCTCCTAGGGCCAGTCTATAAGATTTTGTTTCATTCCATAATACATCAAGCTGAGTGGTCACTGTTACCCATCTGTACCTGTGGTGCTGGAAGTGGGCCGGGTGGAAGCTTGCAGAGGCTGGACCTGGAAGGTGGGGGCGGGAGGGTCGCCCCAGAGGTTCCAGCCAGCAGGACAGTTGCTCTGGGAAAGGGGAGCTGGAGGTTTTCTTTCCCCCTGCTGTCGGCTCCCAGGCTCAGGGCGGGGGGTTTTCTCCTCGGGGCTTTGGATTTATTTTTGCTTGCTGTCCTGGACTCTGTTTGTGTCCGTCCAAGGCTGGTGAGATACTGTATCATTTGTTCTATTTTTCTGTTCTTTTAATCACTTATTAGCAATAGCATTGTTAGTAACTCCATAAGTTTCATTTATATAATTAAATAGTTCTTATCTCAACTTCTAGGAGTCTCCCTTGCTTTTCCTTCTGACCCTTCCTCACCTTGGCAGGGGGGCGGAAGGGGCAGTGGAGTGGTAGAGCGACTGGTGGTGCTTAATTGCCCAACAGGGCTAAACCACGACATCCTCCATCTAGTTATATATTTTTGTACTGACAAGGCATATTACATCATAGACTTCCTGCACATAAACATCAGGCAGCAATCATACCTAGTTGTTTGTTCTTAAGACAAAGATTTACATGGATAAGATTAGTAACTCCCATAAAGATTCTTCATGCTTATCAAAAATATTGCTTTACATGGTGGCAGATCCTGAGAAAATGTAATTCCTTAAAATGAGCTGGAGTTTTTAAAGTTTTCATAACAAAGGGAAGTGCGAGAACCACATTTTTATTGAATGAAAACTGTTGTGGTTTACCTTAGAGTTTTGGAAAAAATATGACACAGGTGAATTCCATTAGTCTACTGAGTGTAAAGGAAGGAATAAAACAGTAACAATAATGGTTAAAAAAAAAAAAAACACACAAAACACCAAACTCTTGTTTCACAATGCATAAAACACTTTCCAATGAGTCATTTTTACATGGCTGGAAATTTATTCGCTTTTGGGGAAACCACCATCTTTGTATAGAATTGGAGCGCATCACATCTTCCATGCAGAATTAGGCAGAGTTATGTGCAAGAAAATATGTAAAGAACTCTGTGGGAAAAGTATGAATTAAGGTGCTGTTTCAGCCAGAGGCCATAGACCTGTACACTGAGGCATGTGGTGCTGGAAGTGGGCCGGGTGGAAGCTGGCAGAGGCTGGACCTGGAAGGTGGGGGCGGGAGGGTCGCCCCAGAGGTTCCAGCCAGCAGGACAGTTGCTCTGGGAAAGGGGAGCTGGAGGTTTTCTTTCCCCCTGCTGTCGGCTCCCAGGCTCAGGGCGGGGGGTTTTCTCCTCGGGGCTTTGGATTTATTTTTGCTTGCTGTCCTGGACTCTGTTTGTGTCCGTCCAAGGCTGGTGAGATACTGTATCATTTGTTCTATTTTTCTGTTCTTTTAATCACTTATTAGCAATAGCATTGTTAGTAACTCCATAAGTTTCATTTATATAATTAAATAGTTCTTATCTCAACTTCTAGGAGTCTCCCTTGCTTTTCCTTCTGACCCTTCCTCACCTTGGCAGGGGGGCGGAAGGGGCAGTGGAGTGGTAGAGCGACTGGTGGTGCTTAATTGCCCAACAGGGCTAAACCACGACATCCTCCATCTAGTTATATATTTTTGTACTGACAAGGCATATTACATCATAGACTTCCTGCACATAAACATCAGGCAGCAATCATACCTAGTTGTTTGTTCTTAAGACAAAGATTTACATGGATAAGATTAGTAACTCCCATAAAGATTCTTCATGCTTATCAAAAATATTGCTTTACATGGTGGCAGATCCTGAGAAAATGTAATTCCTTAAAATGAGCTGGAGTTTTTAAAGTTTTCATAACAAAGGGAAGTGCGAGAACCACATTTTTATTGAATGAAAACTGTTGTGGTTTACCTTAGAGTTTTGGAAAAAATATGACACAGGTGAATTCCATTAGTCTACTGAGTGTAAAGGAAGGAATAAAACAGTAACAATAATGGTTAAAAAAAAAAAAAACACACAAAACACCAAACTCTTGTTTCACAATGCATAAAACACTTTCCAATGAGTCATTTTTACATGGCTGGAAATTTATTCGCTTTTGGGGAAACCACCATCTTTGTATAGAATTGGAGCGCATCACATCTTCCATGCAGAATTAGGCAGAGTTATGTGCAAGAAAATATGTAAAGAACTCTGTGGGAAAAGTATGAATTAAGGTGCTGTTTCAGCCAGAGGCCGTAGACCTGTACACTGAGGCAACTTCTATTCACGTTTAGACTGAGCTGTAGCTGGGATAAGGATCTGAACATATCTCTGCAGATTTTAAGGCTTCCACACTGGATGTAGCTGAGTTTGCATCTAACTCGTGGAGAGCGTATTACTATTAAGAAAAGCATTTTAGTCTGACTCAAAGGATACAAGTAGGATATTTTACATACATCGAAAAATACTCTTTATCAATCAATAAACCATAGAAATAATAAAGGAAAGGACATCACAAATCCCCAGAGATACTATTTAAATTAAATTGAGATTCATTTCACATTTTTTATTAAGTTGCAAGGAAGAATATGGAAGAAGCTATTATTTTATAATCGATTTGGTTTAAGAGAACGCTAAAAGCAGTCACTATTGTATAGGAATAAAAACTGAAAATATATTTATAAAAAAAGAAAAGAATTCATTTTTTTGTGATAGACAATTCAATAAACAGTGTTAATATATATTTTGCATATAAACTTTACCATTATTTTTGCAATAAGGACAGATGAAATGCTGAGAAATACCCAGAAATCTGTGGATAAACAAAGTTATTTTCAAAAAACTGTAATAATGTATAATTTGGACAACAATTTTATGTTTAAAAGCTCATACAGTTTTTTTAATTCCCATTTTAATAATAACATTTCACCAAAACAAGCTCAACGGTTTAAGAAGATGAAGGACTGGCTCATGGGGTTTTTCAGGGATCTTGCCGAACCTAACTGGTGAAGGCTTTTTGTGTGGGGATGTGCTGACAAAATAGGAAAAAGTGAAGAGGGTATGATGGGGGAGACAGAGCATTATCCTGTGCATGCCTCAATTTATCTACTGTATAATATTTCACCTGAGTGCATAAACTAAAGTATGATAGAGCATGTTAGGGAGAGCAAGTAGAAAACCAATAGCTAAATGCGAATATCAAGTTTCTGTTCCCCAGTGGTCTGACCTACTTGTTTCCAAGAAGACTGCAGACTAATTTTGTCAGAGCTAGAGGAAAAGATAGAACAAAATGAATCATTCAAGTACCCCACCATGAGGGGGAAAAAAATGGGGGAAGAAAAGTGTCTTATCAGAAAAAGAGACAAGCAGAATTTCCTTAGGGTGCTTTTGAGACAGCTGTGCTCATTTAAACTCTGAGCAGGTGACAAGCTGCAGGCAATTGATCTAATAGCTTGAACCCTTTTGCTCTAACTGCTGTATGCAATTGCTGGGTGAATAGAAAATAGGTCTGTTTGTTCCAAACTTAATCACAAGTGCTTGAAAGGTAGGACCTGACAAGCCTTCACTGCAGTTTTGTCTTCATGTTGATATGGAGGGAGTAGGTAGGGAGTCTCATTTTAGTGTCTGGTCTAAGAAGCTGAAAGAGATTTACCTGACAGATGGATACATCTGAAGAGCATATATTTGACCAGTGGCAAGCTGGGGCTGTGGAGAAGGGCAATAAAGGCCTTACCAGGATCTCTAACAGGATGGTAGATGTTGGAGGTTTGTGGTCTTTGTGGGACTGCCTAGGAAATGGAAATTGATAGACTTCTGATACAGATAAAGGTAAGCAACAGCTTTTTACTGGAAGAACATCTATAATGAAAACAGAGGAGGGAAAAAATCATATTGTGCAATTATTGAAGTTTCACTGTGCTCTCAGGAAAACACAAGAAATTCTGTAGGAAGTATTCCTGAGACATGTTCTACTATGCAGCATTTTTCTCAAAAGAGGCATCCATCAGAGGACTATTTTTTCTAGAAAAAAAGCTTATTTATTGTGGTGCAACTTTGGCATATTTGAAAGGTACGTGATCTTTGTGAATACTTAGGACACTTATGCATATGGAGCAGCTAGTTGACCTTGTACTGCAAATACTTGAGCAAATTTTGGTTTTGATGTAAACCATAACTAATTGTGTACTCCTAACAGCTCAATGGCACTGTAAACAGATATTACTTACTATGACGTTCTAAAAAAAGAGGATGTATTTGCATGATTTCAAACTATAAAATTATAACAGGCATAGGGACAAAATCAGGAGGAAGGGGAAGCTGAAATACATCTCAGCATGGGATTGCTGAGGAACACTACTGCCCTAGCTATGAACTGGTGACTGGTGTAATTAGGTGGTTTGTTTAGACTAGGCAGTAATAGTTTTGCATTGTGTTTGAGTCAAGGAGGATGAAGATAAACTTCTGCTCTGAACATTTGTTCCATAAAAGTGAATGAAGTGTTTGGCAGCTTGCTGATGAAAGAGATTTTTCTGTATTAATGTACTAGATTCATTCTTTATAATGCTGCTGATATTTCATTCCTGTTACTAAATAAGCAAAGCTATTAGTAGTAAAAGTAGACTGGGGTTTTTTGAGTGAAACCAAGAAATCTGCAGAAAGAGGGGAGGTTGAAGATATTATTTTACAAGTTGTTGCAAAAACAAGTGCAAAAAACCACTGGAAAATATTTTCTGTGTGTCCTTGGGTTGTTTTAGGGTTCTTTAAACCTGTCATCATCTTCTTCTCTAATTTACATGTATAAATCTGTAATACATAAGGTGTAATTCAAAATTAAAATACCAAGTATTTCAATTTCTGAAAGTTGCTTACATGCTTCTATACTGCCAAAATGAAATATTATAATGTTAAAAAATGTTTTTCCTTTAGAAAAGATTCTCTTTTACTGTTTCTGTTGATTTAAAACAAACACACAAACATCAATGCTGAATGTATGTATGATTTCAGCCTCCTGTTACAGCATTTTCCACCACATGAACTCGGTGTCATGCAAAAATCGTTCCACTTAAAAGTTATTTTGATTTGTCTTTAAGCTTTCCTCCTCCTCTCTGAAGCATGCCAACATTCATGGTTTCACTTCTAGCCTTGGCTTGCACTGTGTAAAGATGAGGGGGGATTATGCTACAACAAAAACCTGAATAGGCCAGAAATGTAAATTAGAATGGCAGGTTTGCCACCTTCTGAAGAGATGCAGTCCAGTGAAGTCTTTTCCCGCATGATAGCGAGGTAGCATTAGATTTTGTGACATCTTCACACCTTTTTTTTATGTAAAGGTGGCATTAATTCTGAGCAATCATCCTGAATTTGTTGTGGCTGTCTCTGTGTACAGATCACACACACATGCAAGATGTCTTCACCCCTTCTTTTGCCCTGGAGAGGGAATCCAGGACAATCAAACTACAATTTTTGGTAAATGTATAGTTATTCTGCTCCTTTCTCGTGAATCTTTTCAACACGCTGACCACTGTAACTGCTGTAACCAGTGCCAGCACAAAATATAAGGTTTTTAATTTTGCTGAGCCAGTAACAGAGAATGCAGGATGTCCAAATCCAGTGTGCTGTATGAAAATCCAAATGAGAGCCATCTGTAGATGTACAGCAGGATGTATGCTATCCTGTAAACCCTAGAGCACATGTGAGGTCAATTGTTTTCCAGTTCAAAAATACCACTTTTCTAAATGCAGTATTACTTGTTTTGAAGAGAAATGAAAAGAAGGAAACAATAGGTTGTGCAGAACAAAACAATTCAGTTAAGACAGACATCAGAAGAATGGGATGTGTGCCATAAGACAAAGCTTATTTACCAACTGGGTTTTTGAAAAATTACAGTGAACATGTCTTCAGTAGATACGAGTCTTGAAAGGAACAATAGCATGTCAGACCTCCTGAGGCAGAGGGAAGAGGAGTAATCCTCCCCTCTTCATCTAGGGGTGCATGACTAGCCAAATCCAGAGTTACAATTCCTGTATTGTGATGCCCTGTCAAGCTCTGACCTTGGACTGGCTTACATCGTGGCTGTCTGTCTGCCTCAGCGTTTGCAAAATGAGTTATTGCACCAAATACTAGACTGGTTTTTCAAGCTGTGGTCAAACAAGGGTGTATTAACAACTCTATCGCTTCCTGTGTATATTATCAGTCTGAACACTCTTCTCTGTGCCCACCCTTAGCCTTTCTAACAAGCAGCAAGAAGGAAGGACTGTCTAGATGAAGGAAAGATGAACCTTTCCTTAGGAAAACTCTCATTACTTTTCTTTGGCTATGTTTTGTAGGACGTTAGTTTCCATTTTGCTCTTAGCTTATGAAAAGCTTTATGCTGCTGTTTCTTTATCATTAGTAATATTATGATTTTTTAAGTTTCTCTGTACTGTCCAGATATAGCTGGACTCACAAGTAACAAGACTACAATTAATTCAGTCAGAATCTTAGGGTCATACCTTAGCAACCTACATGAAATTTAGGAGGAAAGCAGAAGCACAGGCTGCTAGAGGAAAGGGCTTGCAGAAGGCAGCAAGAAGTCATGCAAATTTAATGCAAATAAAATAGCTCCCAGTTACCCACAGGCATCAAAGCTGGAAGAGATAGAATTTTTTTTGGTGATTAAAACAACTCCTATACACTCTTCCAGCTGCTATGCACTCCTAAGAAGTTATTTACTGAAGAGCTAGAAAGACAGCCTAGCCTGAGGAGAACTGAAATGCTCTAATTTAAACTAAATTTTACAGGAAATTTAAAGAAAGAGTTGAAAGAAGAAAGAGTTTGGAGGAATTTGCAAGAAGTAATTCTGGCTTACTTTTTTATTTCATGTTAGCAGGAGATGCAGGATCTACAGAAACATCTTTAAAAATGCCATTATTCTTCATGTTAATATATACTTATATACATATGCATACATACATCCTCTTGTTATGTTGTTACTGCACATCTGCTGTCAGAAACCAATCTTAAGGTACCTAAGTGTCTTTGGGAAACAAAACATAGCAAAAGGATTATGGCTGTATCAATTCGCTAAAAATATTCAAAACAATTCGCATAACAAAATAATAAGTTATTTTCTTCATACAAAACACAGGAAGGGTTCTATATATAGTTACGTTATATCCTTAATATTTGCAGGCCATGTATAAATTGTTTATTTTTATCGTTAATATTATCTAGCTTTTTTAATTAGTCTATACACACATTCATATGAATAAGACTTTTTGCTAGTATATTTTAAAGGCCTCATATGGATAAAGAAGCTTCAGAAAAATCATGACTTAAAGATATCGAGCTCACCAGTGGCAGTGACAAAATCCCCTGAACAAAAACCGCTGCTTTTATTATCATTGTCCCAGATGTAGGTCTCCATGTCATCATAGTGTATTGCAACATGAGCTTGAGTTTGCAGAAGGGTAGGACCATCCACTTATTTTGAGAGCTAGTTTGCTGCAGTTCACCTGTTGTGAGAATCGATACACAAGAGCTTTGTTTATCTGGTGACTTACAGGAAGAAAAATCTATCTCTATTCTACACAGTTTCTCTATACCATTGCCAAACAAGAAAGGAAATTCCCTGGGATGTGTTTAGTGTGAAAAGGAGGAGCACAGAAAAGCTGCTTCACTTATGTTTGTTATTTCAGACTGTCAGGATCTCAAGGGTTCTACTGACACGCAACAGTAGAGCAACATCATGCCTTTCTAAATTTTCACTTTAACTGTCCCCATTCTTCATCTTCCTTGAATAATCAGGAATAAAAATTTAACAGCACTGTGATGTCTGAAGTACTCCATCTACGTAATATTCTGATACAGATCCATTCCGATGGCCCTGATGTTCCTGAAGAATTCTGGATTTTTCTAAATGTTGGTTCAGGATTTCCATTAATGATATGCATGTGCAATAATTTCAGCACATCCTGGATACATAAACCTGTTAAAGACTCAACTGTAACACTCAGAAGTAGACAACTCCAGGTTTTATAGATATTATGCAGCTTGGTGAAAACAGCAAAGATGCCAAAAAGTCATGAATGCACATATGAAGTCTTACAACATCATCCACATATGACTTAGAGATGGAGAAAGTGGCTTTGTTCCAGGAATAATAGATGTATAGAAGCCCTGTATATTCTACAGAGAGTAGAATCTTCTGCATAATTCATAAAATTAAAAAAAATATTAGTCCCTTTTTCTATTTATTAACAACTTATAATAAACATACACATGGGTTAACAAAATGACCAGTTACTTTGGTGTCTTTATGGCTAAATGGGAATTTATTTTGCTCATATAAAACTTAAAAAGCAACATAATGAAATCGCTT
Source organism: Eurypyga helias (assembly GCF_000690775.1). Lineage (NCBI taxonomy): Eukaryota > Metazoa > Chordata > Aves > Eurypygiformes > Eurypygidae > Eurypyga > Eurypyga helias. The sequence goes on along the minus strand of NW_010253306.1, from coordinate 12,012 downwards.
CCTGTCTGAACATACTAACAGAAGAAAATCATATTTATTGGATCATAACTCTGTCACTGAAATAGGAGAAAAATGCAACAATTTTGTAATTGCATCAGCATCCCCAGATCTCCAGTTATGTATTCTACTGGGTGCTAATTCTCACCCATTAACTACTGTATATGTCCAAATACTCAAGCTGCTTCTTGGCTACTAGGTCTACCTAGTCATCACTGCAGCACATTTTGCCATCTAAAGGTAGGACAGTGATTTCGGGAAAATGAAAGGCAAGTAGTTATATTCATCATGCTTCTAATTTCTTTCTGTGAACTGCAAGAAAAATTTTCAAGTAGCCACCATAGACTTTGATCAATTTGGTTTATTGCTGAGCCATTGATCTTGCATCTAGTCTGGTTGCTGCTTTAAGCTTCATTTGCTCTAGCAAAATAAAGCAGTTGAAGACAACCAAGAAAGCAATTTCTCCAGGTAGATTCTACCCTGTATTGTAATAACAAAACAACTCTGTAATAATGCCAAACCAATGTCCAATGATCAAGGTGGGTAACATACTCTATCATTATTGTTAAAGATGTTCCACTCAGATTATCTGGTCAGAGATGAGCTATGCTGGATATATTTAAAAAAAAGAAAAAAAAAACACAACCCACAGACAGGGAAACACAATGCTTACCTTCAAAAATTCCTAGAGCTTCAGAGCGTTGTAATTCTTATGTAGTACAGACTCAACCATTGAACTACAGGTCCTCAGGTTCCAAGACAGTATAAACTCCTATGTAGAAGCATTTCAGGACGAAGTCCAAAAGCAAAGACTGAATAAAATGTTCTGCAGAGAAGCAATGTCCACAAAGGTATCCACAAATGATTCATTATATAGACATCTTATCTTAAAAACATATACACTGAGTTTATGTTGATTTCTGTAACCTTACCAAGCTCTCTGAAAGCTTCTAATCAGAAGGGGTTTCTTCAGTTCATTATGAGCTTAACTTGCATAACTTTTCTGACCCCATTACACATTTTCTTTCAATAACCATTATTCACAAGTTTATAGATTAAACTGACTTTTTACCTGCTTTGAATAATGTATTACTTCCCTCCATAGTAAGATTCAAGATATCCCTTCCTCCTTCATCTATCATATGCACTGATTGAATTAATTTCAAACTGGGCTGCAGGCTATTTTGGGCAAGGGTTGTTTCCAGCAGGGTATTTGCAGAGCATTCACTACAAATGAGTCTGCTGCAACTGAGCGTTAAAGGAGTACATTAACAGATGTTGCTAACAACAACACCAGTTTTAGGTTCAAAGATCAGGTGAGGTGATGTCTAAAAACAAATGAGACAATTTCATTCTGCTGGCTAGTGAATAGTTATTACTTCACAAAATGAATTTGGTTTTTGCAGCTTCTGCTGAGAATACCTGATTGATGTGAGTCCTGGCTGGTGCCACTTGTCAGAGCTGTCAGAGCATAACCTTGATGTGTTTGTTTCAGCACTGCCTGCTTCTCTCTGTCACTTTCACTATATGCTGAGCTCTAATTTGTTGATTACAAATTGATAGTCATTTTGGCATTACTGATTTTCTCCATTTAACATTCTTGACTCTGCTTCTCCACTCTGCATTTTATACAAGAGATGTACAAAGTAAAAGGTAAGAAACCACATAAAAAACTTCAGATGAATGTGACATTCTTGCAGAATGGTAATTTGAATTAAGATAGAATATGCTTCTTTATTTCTGCATGATGATTTTAATTTCTTTTTGACTAAGCAATTTTCAAAATTGAAATAAAATGCTGTAAATTCAACATACAATACAATTAGTAAGGTCATTTAAATTTTTAAAGCCTAGAATGGCAGCATATTATCATTTTAAGCCTAATTTATAGTGAACATCAGTGAAGAGCTATCCATGTGAAGATTTTAATAACATCGTGCAATGTGTATGAAATTGTTATCTATAATAGCACGAGCATGACAACTCATGGCAAATTAACATATTTATTAGTCAGCAAAATTGGCAGTACAAAATTGCTGAAGAAATTCAAATAATATAATGGGCAAGGTGGTGCTTAAAACAGATGGGATTATCCAAATGAAATACCACTGGAATTAATATACAAATTTTGTAGCATAGTACCATATTGGAAAAGTGAAGATATGCCTTCAAGATAGAATATTTGATGCACAGTAATTCTTAGAAAATGAAGAGATTTGTAAATCTTCTGATAGTAATATAACTACTTCATATAATTCAGAGAAAAATCTTCCAAGTGACTAACATAGAAAAGTAGTTTCAGAGAAGAAAAATCATAGAAAAGGATGTCATACCATATGTTCATTTTTATGAACTGTGCACGTAGTCCAGTCTGTGAAGTAGTGAAATTTCACATCTTTTGGGAAGCTCAGAAAGGTAATAACTACCAAGTTACCACAACACACCTGGAGAGTTTTTCAAATGCCTAACTGTAAGGACTTCATGCCTTTTTTATCCTAGAATAATTGCATGGGATTAGCATATATAATACCTACATGAGACACAGATCCTGTGAAGAAGCAACTTAATATCAGGCATGATGCCTTAGCACATCTAAAATGGCACTAGACGACTAATTTTAAGCATCTGAATCCTGTGCTCACCCCTTCTTAGATGTCTTTCTTCAACAGCTGATAAGCATTGTCATTCATACCCCTACATTCTTTCTTCTCTTTTCAAGCAACTTCAAGCAACATTGTTTTTCAAGAAGTTGAAAGCAATGGTAACCCCTACCTTCAAAAAGTGGCAGGGAAAAGGGCCTAGGGAACTACAGACTAATCAGATTCATCTTGTTCTCTGGGAAGTTGGTGGAAAAACTAATCCTGGAAAGCATTTCTGGGAACATGAAGGACAAGAATGTGACTGGGAATAGTCAGCATGCATCCACAAAGCAGAAGTCATGCTTAGCCAACCTGATAACCTTCTATGATGAAATGACTGGCTTGGTAGATGAAAGGAGAACAGTAGATATTGTCTACCTTCACTTCAGGAAGGATTTCATACTGTCTCTCTCAAATGTTTCATAGAGAAGTTGTTGGTGAGTAGACAGTGAGGTGCATAGAAAACTCTCCAAATGGCCAGGCCCAGAGGATGGTGATCAGTGGCACAAGGTCTAACTGGAGACTAGCAGCTAGCAGTGTAACCCAGGAGTCAATACTGGATCCAAGCTTAAGGAAAGGAATTATTAAGGAATTAATTAATTAAGTGATTAAGGAATTATTAAGAGAATTGAGCATCTCTCCTATGAGGAAATGCTAAGATAACTCAGAGTGTTCAGCCTAGAAAAGAGGAAGCTTGAGGGGGGGAAACACTTTAATGTGAACAAATATTTGAAATGAGAGTGTAAAGAAGACCAAGGCAGGCTGTTTTCAGTAGTGCTTAGTGACAAGACAAGAGGCAATGGGTGCAAAATGAAACATGGGTGGTTCCCTCTGAACATCAGAAAACACTTCTGTACTGTGAGGGTGGCTGAGTACCAGAACAGGTTGCCCAGAGCAGTTGTGGGGTCTCCCCCTAGGAGATATTCAGAAGGTGTCTAGCCATGGTCCTAGGCAATTTGCTCTAGGTGACTACATAAGAAAGAGGTTGGACCAGATCACATCCCAGAAGTCCCTTCTGGAAGTGGAAATCAAAAGACCTCTTGATATCGCAAACATTTGACCCACATCCTTACACACCTAACAAAAAAATACCCAAAACACTTGAGTCCAGAGGCTGTGAACACCCTAGCACGTGAATTCAGGAGTTCTTAACTCCAAAGTCCCTCTCAGCATAGAAGACTGTGCAGTTTTCAAATTACAGATGAACAACTGTGTGTAACTCCTGAAGGTGTTTTCACACACTTGGAAAAACATGCATTGCTGCAGATATGCACTCACCTATGATGCAGGCACACCTACATAGTAGTTCATGCATTTGCATAATCATGCAAAACACTCAGCTTCATGCAGGGTATTAGATTCTCAGGATACAGCAGATAGCACCTCTACTTTAACATGTTCAGATTGCTTTAGATTCATGGCTTCTCTCCAGATTTAGAGTCCTATGGCTAACTCCACAAATATTGCTTCAATTAGTATGGGAAAAGTTCCAACACACTGTAGGAGTAATCTCTACCATGTATTTTATGCCAGTGTTTTTGTGGACATTACGTTATAGCATTTTATCTTCTGTTATTCTTTTTGTGATGCAGTTCATTAAACACATTTCTTCCTAGATCCTGTTGTATTCATTCTGATTCACTAAAGCCCTATGAGACTAAAAAAAGCCTTCAGGGCATATATGCTCAAAACAAACCTGATTCTCTGGAGAACATTCTTTTTTCTTTATATATTAACATACTCAGCTCAATTGTTGCAGTAATGTTAAAATTAAACAATGAAAAAACAAGGAACTGTGTAGGAATTATTTCTCCTACACTTCTCAAAATACTTTCCCTTTTAAAAAAGTAAATGATCTCTATCTTTTTGTTTGTACTAAAAGATAAAACTTAAAAACTTACTGTAACACAGTGGACATTGCCCAGCTGTCTGTCTGACATATTTTCCTATAACATTTGGTTTTAAAGGCATAAGTAACATTGCAAACAAGTAAATGACTACAGAAAGAAAACATTTTGACATATACTATATGTATATCACTGTAAATCACTTTAATAATAATAAATAAATAAATATAAATCCTTGTTTTCAACAATGACAACAGACATCTCATTCCAGCCAAGCTCTGAAACTGTTAGACATTTGGCAGGTCTCCATATTTGTTGAATAGATGCAAGTGAAACAGTAGGTTTATAATTCAGACAGCCTTGTCATGATTGAGTTATTCCTTCATAAATTCTGATTATTTTAACGTTTTTTCAAGAAAAGTGGAAAATTCCATAGTCTTGAGTACTTTCTGTCTACTTTAAAAAATCCAAATTTGGAAAACATAGATGTTCTGAAGCAGCATTTGGGTTATGTTGCAGTGTCACAAGAATGCATGAGAGCAAGTTAATTTAGAAAGAGGGAAAAGAGATTGATAGAACAAATGCTGTACCTTCTAAATGTCAGGAAAGATGGCAATGGCCTGTACTTCCACCATGTACAGTCCATACCTGAGGTCCAATTATAAACCCGTTACTAGACTGCCTTTCCTATTAAGAGCTTTCTAATAGGAACTTTCTGGGGAGTCATGTATTTTAGGTTTCAGTTACCATTTAGGTATGAAAATGGGTAAACAGAAAACAGAACCATCACACTTCCCCTTGTATTTCAAGGATTCAAAATAGAGCACATACTTGTCCATGTTTCTATAAACCAAGTTTCAAATGAATTTTTACAGATAATAAATCACCTACATACTATGAATTACATGTGTATTTATAACCAGTGCCTCACTTTGATTGTAGAAGAGCTAAGTGGAAAACAGTGAGTTTAAAAAGCACAATTTTTTTATATGTAAGGCTGAAACAAAATATACAGTATATGGTTACTTTAAAATGAAAAGGTATTAAAAATAATAGTATAAACTATTCTGAAGTTTTCTTCAAAATATTTTTGTTATTGTTGAAAAAATCAAGAAAATATTGTAAAAAGTTGACCTGTGTCTGTAATTTTTGCAGAACTGCACTCCATCAAGAATTTCTAAACATCAAAGTCCATGTAACATACCTGAATTTGCTACTAGGTCTCTTGAACTATCCATAAGATGCTATACTATCCATATGACAGAGTAACACGCCAGGAAGTTTCTCATTCATTCACTAATATGTGCTTAGTGATGTTTGAAAGTTCTGTCAAATTACTTAGCCTGTTCCTATGGAGCATTTTTTCTCTTCTGTGAACTCGAAGAAACTAGAGGGGGTACAACAGTGTGTAATTTTATTTTACTGAGAAATTTGTGTCTGTGTGTGACCAAGACATATATTATCTTGCAAGTTATTAACTATTTTATTACAACATATTCTACTGGTTGGTTTAAGGAATAACTTGTGTAGCCTTCATATGCTGATTCCAGGTTGGTTGCTTATAAATAACTCTTTTGCATTTTCATACTGTCTTGTTTATACAAATGTGTTGTGATTTGTAACTGTATAGTTAAATATGTGCCAGACAATATATGGTATGTAAGCAAGAGATAAAGAGGACAGAACACAACTGGCAAAATTAATCAAGAAAAACAACTGACAATTGCTATTATCTCCTGCCAGTGACACATGATTTTTTAAACTGAATTGCAAAGGAAGAATTTAGCAGTAATTTATCTGGGTGATGTTTACCCACAGCATCATGAACATATGAAAACTGAAATGTAGTAGGCTTTTTACTACACTTTGCATTGCTTGGTGTATAAGTTATATGAAAAGTAGGATAAAAATGAATGCTAATCAACTATGTGTTTCATATGAGTAAAATCTCGAATCTTGCACAAATTTCAAGTAAGGACTGATCCACAGTATGCTTTTGATTAATGGCACCTATTTCTAGAGGCTTTAGTGGGCCTTGGATTAGACCCTAAAAATGCAGAGTGGGATCTGAAGAAAAGAATCAAGCTATTAAATTCATACAGCACTATATGATCCACCAAATATCTCTGGGTAAGCCCAGCACTACTGTTTCCTCAGCATCTGTGTGATTTCTTCTGCAGCATAATGTTTTCAAGGTGGATCCAAATAAACCATTACATTGTCATACATATGTTGGTAATAACGTGGCCAGGCTCTTCTGTATCTAACTTCCATCACAGAAAACATAATATATTCTTAGAGCAATGATGTGTCTCATTAGGCTGTGGTAACGTATCCCTGAAGGTATAATAGCACAGATGCTGGACGTGCTAAGCCAACCCTCAGAAGAAACAATAGTGATGAGAATTCAAGCCTTCCAAATTTGATATTAGCACACCTGTAGAGTGCTGCTAGGGACACCTTAAATGTTGAAATTGGTATTCAGTGAATTGACCCACAAATATAGCCTTTGGAAATGTTAGTGACGTTACAGCTGCTTTCCTTAGGCAAGGAAGGTTCATATGCACCTTCTTTCAGAAGATATCTTCAGACACAGCTACCAGGTTTGCCCCAGAACAAACAGATTGGCACAGTGTACCTGCCACAGAGATCCTGACCCAGCCTATTTCAAAAAGGTCTATAATTTCAATTTTCACAGGACAACAGATCTGTGCTTTCTGATATTTGTATTTATCAATAACAGGTCAAAAACCTTAAGCAAAAGACAGTAAGACAATATATATGCTGCACTACCAGAGGAGAAAACCTAAGGGCACTGGAGTTTGGAAATCAGGCTTTTAGTCTCAGAAACTTATAGCTGCCAGTGGAGATGAATAATGCCTATTATTTTAAAATTAGGCTTTTGCTTGAAACTGAAAAGTCTGATCTGAATAAAATATTTGAAAATCTTTACAACTCTTTCTTTTTGGTGTCCAAAGGCTTGGACTCTTTCTCTGGGTAGCAGATTCAGTGTAAGTGGTCATTACCCTTGCCACAGTTAGTCAGATCATTTTTGCTGCTTCATGATGCAGAGCAGCAGCTTGAATCAATTAGTGTTTAAAGTAATATTTTGGGGCTTGGTTTATTTTTTTTCTCTCATGTTAGGTCTGTTTACATGGCAGGTGGTTTTGTACTACTTACACTAATTCTTGACCTTGTTGTTATGAATCATACTCTTGAGTCAGGAGTGTTGTTCATCTATGAAACAGGAAATTAATACTTGGCCTAATGATGCCTTTAATTTTCTTAACACTTAATGAAAGTACGTTTAAAGGATGGCTTTCCCATCTCTTTAAGTTGGCATAAGTCAGCATTAAGGTCAAATCTGATCGAATTCTCACTCCTGTCCTCTGTGTGATAGCACAAATATCTTTTCTGTATCTTTTTTTATTATTAATTTATTCATGAAAATAGTTTTAATTTAGGTTATTTCCCCAAATCTTGTCTTTTATTTAGCTTTATAAATACTTATACCAACAGAAGGGAGAAGATAGTGAGAGGTAAGTAAGACACTGTGGTTAGAGTAGCAGAATAACTATCCTACTTATTTCGTCAGCCTGAAGATATAGTGATTACATTCTGAAGTATGCAGCCTTGCCTTGGATGCTTTACAAAGGTAGTGAGGAAAGTAAGACTTGGCAGAATATGTAGTTTTGTAGCTTTTTACTGACTTTCACATGCACACGGTGTGAAAAGGGAGCACTTTAGCTCTTGACTAGAGCTGTGGCTACTTATTACTTATTATTATTATATGGCAGATTTTCAACTATGGAGTTCAGTTCCTACATGAGTTGGAGTCTTTCTATGTGGATGTAGGTCAAATTAAGGGACTTCAGGTGGTTCAAGGGAATTTGGGTGCCCATGTAGATTTGGCCTTACTTAATTCTATTTCTCTTGGATGAGTGGTTAGATCAAGTCATAATCAGTTTTGGTCAAAAAGTGACCGCATGTTCTTACAACCAGATGTGAATCAAAATGCCTAAGTTGAATAGGGCATCCAGTACTATGGAAACTTATTACAAATGTTCATAACAATAATATTTTAAGGAAAATCTTTTACTGGCAATGTGAGATTCAATAATGTTTTCCCAGTACTCTGCCTTAGGTTTACAAGGAATCAGAATGTCTCTTTTACAAATTGTTTTAATATTTCTGTGAAAGTAACATGAGTGTCCAACTGAATATTGAAATAATTTTGAATTTTTTTAAAGTATAAAGTTTAAAATGTAAGTGTAAACAATATATTTTGTAAATTCTTTTCAAAGGCATTTACTGCACTTAGGCAGAGGAACTTACCTGTCAGACCTCCTTCTTATCACAGAAGCATGAAGTCAAGAAAAATCAAAAGCCTGTGTGGTTCTGAGCCTTTTCTAATATCAATATCTCAGTGTTATTCATTTCATAGACTACAAAGCAACTTTGAGGATCAGTCCAAAATTTGAAAATATTTTCATTTGGATACTTGAATTATACTCTTCCTAAGTGCTGATCTAATTTTTATCTGTGTGAACCAGTTTTACCAGCATGGGTGGGAATGGATATATGCAGCAACATGTTTTACAAAAATGAACGGCAAATGAAAAATCCTGATGTGTTTGTCCATGCCACTGACATTTTCACCATGTACAGGAGGGGCAGAGACTTTGAAATCAGAGCAGGGTTTTGGCAAAATAAGAACAGTGACTGTTGTGTCCTTGGTTGAGTACCAGAAGTATTCAAATCCCCTTTCAAATTATGCCTCTTTATGTTTTTATGCTTGAGATATTGCAAAACTAAAGGAGATTCTCATATTTAAAGCACACTAAGTGCTCATTTTGGACATGTGGTTGCACTTAGAAACAATAATGTTCATGATCTTTCATTAGTGGACTCAGACATTATTCAATGGATTCCAGCTCATACTAAAATTGTACAGCTCCTTTGACCTCCAAGACACTTAGAAAATGCTAGTTGCCTTTTTAGAGATTCAAAAAAAAAGTAATTTTAATGTTAAACCACTTTGTAAAATACCATAATTGGAAATCTTTTTGAAAAAACAAATTGTTTGTTTTTAGTAACTATTTACAGTAAGCTAGCATTTTCATACTGAGTCACCACTAACATGGAAGCATATTATATGCTGTACACATCTGGCATTACACAGGCAATCTAACATGTCATGGTAAGAAACATGTTTCTCTGTACATGCCACCTGTGTTTGGCAGCTGACAGGTAAATGACTTAGCTACATGAAAAAAAGATGTGTAAAATTACATTCAGCTGCTAATAGAGGAGTTTATTTACAAGAATTAACTGGGAAACTTGGAAACACATTCAACTAATTAACCATACAAATTATAAATATATGAGGAGATAGAAAATAGATAAGCTTTCCCAACACTTTAAAAACTGGTTGATTACTGGTCCAAGTATGCCATTGCCAGATTATTTCAAAGTGTAGCAGATCGTTGAGTGAAAGATTCAATACACACATAAAGTATTACATCTGTTTTTCTAGTGGTGACATTTGTGATCTATGTGCAAAAGAACAGAAAGGTATATTTTATGACTTGAGATGGCAGAAGACTTTTATAACCCTGAGGTGATACACAAGAAATTGAAACCATTACATGTATAGTAGCCATCCTATTTCCATCAAAAGTGTTTAGGTCTGCTTTATAAGCCTCTGAAGGTTAAAGGAAAGAAACTTCAGGATAACAGTCTCCAAGACTTACGGCTGGACTCTGTGAGCTTTCTCACTTGTCATACTTATTTTCATTTCACAGAATATACCTGGCAGACAGAAAGGCAATGGTTGTTTCAAAGAGAACTTTGAGAAACATAATGAAAAGGCCAAACAATAATCCTTATCTGTCTAATCCATCTCAGTTTTTCATAAACTCCTCTGTCATTTTCTTCTTTAAAACATCTACAGCTAGCTCAAAAATTTCAGCAGCTATTGTCAAATGGTTTTGATATGTCATCAGACTTGTATCATGTTTAAATGTCAGTGTGATACAGGTTAACACTCAAGAATGAAGACTCACCAATTATATTCTTGGTTCTACCAATCATTTTCAGACTGCTTTACAGCAAACGACTCACCTATATTTCTTGTATCTCAGTAAGTCAGAATGATATGAAGATCTGCGTCCACAGATTCTGCACTCCCAAACTACTCATAGCACTTGAAGATGAGGTTCAAGCAGAGCCAACCTTCAGTGTTATACCAAATAACACATCAAAGCAGCATCATGTTCACTGTTTATGCTAAGGCACAATGGACCAAGTGAAAATATGTGTGGATAGGAAACTTGAGCATCCAAAAAATGTTTTAGCATTAATTTAGTAACTGAAGTTTAATGAAGCATTTCACAATACCATGGGATCTAAATTTTCAAATTTTATAATATTTCAGAAACTGAAATTTTGTGGTTGGGTCTATCAAAACCTGCTCCTGTCCTGGTTGAACTCCTCTCTTGGGATGTCTCATAACCAAGTCTATTGGAGATTCATCAATTAGGAGTTCTTGCATATAAATGCCCTGGAAGATGCTAAACCTTTTGTCGTATTTTGCATAACTCTAAAAAATATGAAGAGTACTGAGCAGAAAAGCATTTACTCAAAAACATGTTCATGGCTGAGACAATAGACAGTTGAAGTTATGGGTTGTTACCCAAGGCCTTATTCCTTTATCAGGGAAGTGCTAACTCATTGAAGGCTTTTACCCTTTATATGAGCATATGATATTACCTCCCTTCAGAATATCTTAATTTCATTTACAGGTAAAAACATTCCAACTTACAGACATCCAGAAGGTTAGCCTTCTTACATTTCTGAAATTATTATACTTAAAGATATAATAATATATTATTATTACTACTACTATTACTGTTATTATTTCATCCAAGGAAGTGTTTAATTCTGTTAATAGTAAAATGAGAAAGTGAATAGTTGAAAAGCAAATACATGACTAAAATGTGATTCCAAATACTATTAAGAATAAGGTTCATCCTTTGACATTGAAGAAATGGGCTAATTCAGAAATCTGGCTTTGCCTTTCTGAGTTCTGTCAGTCTGTATCTTCTCTGTCACTGTGTTCAAACACAATCCTCCCATCCCTTCTTCATACACATTTTGAAAAGTTATTCCATTAACAGCACAGCTTTTCTGTTTACAATGCCTTAGGTTATGATGACTCACAATTTATCCATCTCCTGCTTCATGTCATATGCCACATAGCGGATAAGAGCATGAGACTGCATCTGTATCACACATACTTCATTTAATTCTTCATAGAACCTTACTATCTTCTCATCATGGAGACCACATGTAACTTATTAATACTGTAGTGGAAAATTTGACATTTTGAAAGCCATCCTCTTTAGTTTCAGAAGTTCTTGGCATAATAAATTTCTGTTAATTAGATAGAATACTTAATGAAATTTTACTGAGTTTTGTGGTCTTTCTACCTACAGCATCAGCCTTTGAAGGAATCATAGAATCATAGA
>NW_010253305.1:0-38209 GCF_000690775.1 Eurypyga helias | reverse complement strand
TGCAGGGTGGCCGCCCCCACCGCCACTCGGGTAGATGTCAGAAAACACTTTTCCGCAAGAAAAAATTACCGAGAAGTTATTCTACTTAGGAAACAGGAGTAAATGCTGCTAATTAGGTGTTTAGTGCCTATCCTCATTAATCTGGGTACCAATAATCCCATAAACACCCACTGTCTGAAAAAGCTGCTCCCAGTTTACCGTGATGTCACCTCAAAGACACGAAGGCAGCCACCGTGAAGTTCGTTTTCCACTACATTTCTTGGTAAGAGTCCCCTTGCCCCCCTGCTCCAGCCACCACTCGGTCTCTTCGCCACCACATCAGCATCAGGCCCCAACCCACCGCCTTCCCTGCCACCTCGCAGGTTCCCAAGGCCACTTGCGGGGCCCTGGCTGTCACCCCACACTTCTTGGATCCCGTGTGCTGCAGGGAACTGAGCCCACCCGGCGCTGGGAAAAAAGCCTGGACGGCGGGATGGGGGTTTCCAACGCCCTGATGGGTTTAACCATCTTCTAATGAGCATCAGGGTGAAATCAAAAAGGCTGAAGAAAGCCAGAGTCAGCCCCAGCCATCCTGCCCTGGTACAAAAGTCTCACTTACAAAACTGTCACCATCTAGAGGCCCAAAGGGCAGGAAGGATTTATTATCATTTCTTTCTAGACAGTTTCTCTACACAGCTGTATTAACATATACTAACACAGGTATCGTATATACAGTGTTTAATCAAGTTATAAAAGCAACATTCTTTCAAAAGGTGCAAAGTTATTCATGTTTTGACACGTAAACTACTGAGACAAGATCTGCATGGAAAATAAAGCTCTCTCAGAGCAATGAAAGGCGGCATCAGGAGTCCCATGGCCAGGCAGGCAGAGACGGCGGCAGTGAGGGGAAAGGGCTGTGTGGTCAGTGAAGAACTATAAATTAAAAAAAAAATCGATTTGGGACTAATATGAAATTTTGCTAACAACTTGACACTAAAGGAAAGGGAGAAGGCAGTAAAGATGTCACTGATGAAGTGTTCTTTAGAAATCTTCCCAGTTTCTTTTTAACTCCCACAAGGATGCTACACTGAAGTTTGGATTACACACGCTGTTTACAATTTTTTCCTGCTTTCACAATGAAAAGGGTGTTGGTCTTTGAATGTCAATTATAACTTAGGCAAGAGGGATGCTAACCTGCACACTGCTTACAAACACAGCGTTCCTTTAGCCGTCAATTACTCTCCAGTTTTTCCATTCAGGCGATTTCTGTGTATACGTATTGTTTTAAAAACACCAGTCCAGCATTAACCATACTATTCAGTTTAAGCAGGTTTCAAACTCTCATGAGATATCAGACTGGCTTAATACGTGCATCCCTTCAATCCTCACCTGACAGAGGGTTCCCTACGCTGCTTGCGGTGAGTTTGGAAAGGGGGTTACAGTGCCTGGCGCGGTCATTAACGTTCAATTTTTGATAGGAATTATTTTTACGCCGTCCCATATGGATCAGAAAAGTGTCTTAAAAAGTCAAGTGTTGATGATTAGGAACAAATACAAGCCTACTGCCCGCAGCGTATCACCAAGCCGAGCTTGTGAGCCCTGAAGGCTTGCAATCAGCACAAAGTACGATTTCTGGCAACAGAACAAAAGTTGCCACGAGCACATTTCAGACTAGGCCCTTATTTATTGCCTTGAAGTTTTACAGCTTCTCTTCTTTTTTCCAAATGAAGACAACAACTAAACCTCAAAAAAATGTCAAGTTAATCCAATCGTTAGATGCATGATTTGATACAAAAATGTTTCTCTGTGAGTATGTTAATTTTCTTTTATTTTTAATCCTGTAGCTGGGAGAGAAGCACTTGAAAAAATCTGCTCTTCCGGGCAAAACCACCGGTGTGTTTTGACATCAATCAGACCAGGTCCTCCCAAGACTGCCTCAAGTTGCTGGTGCTTAAAACCAGCAATTTCTGAATTACTGCAAACTTAGTTGCTTTCCGTTTTTGCCTGGTTACTCAATTAAAAACTTTCATAAAACATGAGAGTTAGATTTAATTGCTGGACCTAATTTTTCAAGCCTCTCTCCCTCCTACCCACCGAAGCGTACCACTTACAGGAAATTAATGCATCACTGGTAATTGATTATTTCCAGTATTATATGGCTTCGATGGTTCGATATGGAACAAAAAATTCCCACTTTTTGACAGCACATGCTCACAGAAAACTTGTAACAGGTATAAGTCTGCCAAAGCTTTGAATTGATTCTGCTTTTTCACAACATACAAAACAGACATGACCTCAGAATGAAAAACATGCAAACCGAAACTTCCCCAAAATATGAGCCTGTGTGGATATACATACCAAAGTGCTTCCAAATAAAAGTTTCGTCTAGAAGCATACAGAGTGCCAAAGCTGCCATAGGTAGTGCAGAAGATTTAAGCCTCCAAGTGGTAGCAAGCAATATATTTTACATTGTAACCACCTCTACATTCCTACAGTTGCTTCCGAAGCTTCTCCTATTGCAAGAACAGCGTTTGACTCCAGGAAAAGCACTGTTTTAAGGTACCCTTCCCTTCTCCTAACGTATGCTTTATGTCATTTTATCACAGGTACACAGTTTAATGCTCACAGTGTCCAAAAAAGTTGTGAAGACTCTGTAACAGACAACTACAGTTTGAGAAGCTCAGGTTGGGGTTTCTTTTGTTCCCCCAAGTCTCTGAATTACTGAACCGTATTGAGAGAGGGGCCAGGACCTCCAGTCCCCACGTAGTGCTACATACCGTACGGAAGTTCACGTGCATCTCGTCACGGGGAGTATCGACCGTACTAGATTTGATCCTGTTGGTACCATGTTAGCTTTCCATCCCTCCTCCGAGTTCCAGAAACTTCAGATTCTTCACTATTGTACTAAGTAACAAGGATATTACCTCTATTTTATTTAAGTTACGTAGTTTTCAAGGATGTTATGTGCTCTACCAGATACAGCGTATCTTCCTGACAAAGAAACTAGGGAAAAAAATGAACAACTACAGGTCCCTTTGAAAATTAGTGAGAACACGATGATTTCAGGTGCAGCTTTATGGAAAGAATGCAACAGCATTTAAATATTTGGCAATCCAACATTAGTGATAATTAACTCTTTGATTGTTGACCGATAGAATTTTTGTTAAAATTTACCTAGAAAAGCTGGTTTTTGCTATCAACAAAACCAGAGCAACTGGCTTGGAATGAAATCTAGTAACGGGATGTCCAGATGAGATGAGCGATTGGCTCTGGAGTTTCAGTATATGTCTGGACAGTCTGAGAAGTTTCTATCAAAATAGCCACCTGAGTACAGCCAATCTGAGGTCCCAGTGTAGGGGTTAGTGCCTTGATGAAACCACCTGGAAAATAAAATTAAAAAAAAGAAACAATAAAAGAAAAAAGGAAACAGAGTGAACAGTTACTAATAGGGAAAAAATCAACTTTGTTTCTTTCACAAATATTGTAAAAAGACACTGGTAGTTCTTATCCAAAAAAAAAGCCACCTCAGGAAATATTCTGAACATGAAAAATAAAGACACTGCGCTTCACACACAGCTATCACCACATCTCATACAGCATCCTTCATTAATTACTTTTTTTTACATAAAGTCAAGAAGGAGCGTGAAATGGATTTTAAAATGCCCGTCCCCTTGCACCTAAAAATAACATTGATACTCTGGATTATATACAGATTATAGATATTACTTTTTGCTTGAAAAGAATGCCAAATCAGTTACACAACCCTTGTTGTAAACCTGTCCAAACTGGACACGGTTTTCTTCTGCGGAACTGTACTTTGCCCAGAACATTAACAGGTGCTCACTTTTTAGCCACGGTGACTGAAAACAATTCTGTGTTCTCTGGAAGAGATTTTTCAAAGGCCTTAACTGAAATTAGTCTGTAGCTGCTCCTCCAGGCTTTGGGAGAAGAATGCTTTCTCTTCTGAATTTCATGAATCCATGGGAGCACCCCAAATTCTCGCCTTTGCGGCGAGCGCCTGCAGTAACTGGCCGTGACCGTACACCTGACTGCGTAGCATTGGCAGTCGTGAAAAGACACCAGTGGGAGCAGAAGCCAAATCCCACATTACTCCGCGACGCATTCTGTGCCTAGGAAGTCACTTCCAGATGTAATCAAAAAAGCTATTTCTGAAACATCCAAGCCAAGAAGTCCTGAGAGTGTCAAAAGGCCCTAGAGGGCCCCAAAGTCTTACTCAACTGCCAAAAGCTGGATAGGAATTGGTTAAAGGAGAGATGCGACAGTATTTTATTCATCCTCACAAAACCATGACTGCTGGAGGTTTTAAAAAACAACCCCCAGAACTCCAGCATTACCACAGCAGTTCACTATGACAGCTTTCAGCATTTGTTACTAGATATTTTCTCCAGGACAAAGTTATCGGCAATTTTGGCTTCCAGCTGCATTATTTTGTTGACCCAGCAAATGCTTTACGTGACACTACTAACTGTGCTGTCAGGGGGGAAATCAAACGCAGGCTGACTCGAATAAAAACATTTCGAGCAGTACACCAAACCATTCCAAGTATTAAACAGACACCCAACCTCCTTCCCCCTTACCGTGTGTGCCACTCCACTTCATCTTTTGCACGCTCCTTGCGAGCAGCTCTTTGCTTCTCTTCTAGTCTCTCTTTTTCCTTGCTAGCCACATCTAACAAACGTTGAGAGAAATCGGTTACTTAGCAAAATAGAAACAAAAATGCAGAAAATGCAGAAAAGACCGGAGAGAAATGAAATGTAGTTCATTTAAGCAAGAGAAAGCGTTTGCTGCACACGGTCTCACTGACAATGAAAATCTCAGGCAACAATCATTTCAGAAAAGCTGCTACCACAAACACAGAGTCAACACTGAAATTTTGGTGGTTTAGCTATCAGGAACACTGCACCGAGACAGCAGGGAAGAACTTCGATTTGGCATAATAAAGATTTTTTCCCCCTGTTTTGCTACATGTGTTTTTCAGACAAGCACCAGAGCAAGAGAGCATGTCTGATCACCACGTGTCTGTCCAGACAGACTCCAGAGCAAGAGCTCCCGTCTGCCAGGTCCCCCCAGGTTAACGAACATGCAAATACACCCTAACATAGGACAGCTTGGAATCTACCTTGGGCACATTTGCTCTCCCAGACCTTTCTGGGAGAAAACAGACATCATACATTGTTCATAAGCAAAAAAGTTACTGGGAATGAGAAAGAAGACAGCGTTCCTGCATCAACCGACCTCCCTTCGGTGTTCCCTCTCAAAACTTACTAATGTGAAACTACTTCCTCCAGCAAACACATACCCATGTTTCCGTTTTCCATATTTCTGATATCTGGACGTAGCCGACAGTCAGTGGGAGCTAATATTGCTTCCATGCCCTTTTCTAGCTCGTTGAGACTCACAGCAAAGCTGGTGAAATTGTACATCTTAAAAGCAAATTGAAGACAGCAAGTTATTTCGGCAAAGTGGCACCAGGTTTCCTAGATCGAAAGAATGTCACTTCTCGGGGAAGTTGTGTTGCAGAGTCAAACCTCCTCCCACTGGCTAGTCTGAGAGCAAGGTTAGGTTCATACAAAACTAGGGGTTTTTTGGTGGAGGGGAGGGACAAGGAAGGGCAGAAGGGGATGGGAATCACAGCTTTCATTTTTTAAGCAGTTTTTGCTTCAGAGGATCCAGACAGATTTTCCTCCATATCTGATATTTACCATCATGATTTCTGTGAAAAACACACCCACACCTAAAAGCCCAAAAAGTCTTGTTGAAACTACTGAAGTTAATATCTGCCCAGTTAGAGCAATTTTTGGCAGCCTGTCTGCTAACAGCAGGGTCAGCAGAAGGGAACGCGCATCCATATTTTAGCCACCCCAAGCGCAGAGATCTCGCAGACAGGTTAACCCCAGCCACCAGACTCACGCCAAAGCAGCTGCAGTCCCAGCACACATTCTTTCTACCAACTTCGACGTAGCAGAGATGCTTTCGGCACAGGAAGGAAGCAGAGACCTTGCTGTAGCACAGATTCACGGCTGCAGCAAGCACTGCCAGGGCCTGTCAAGACGCATGCTAAGGCCAGACACTTCACCAAGGCTTCCCCTCATCATTACTCATGTTCCCCTGGACACGTCACTAGCGATAGCGAGACACAGACTGATTGAAGCAGTTACCTGTGATGAGTTCGGTGGCCTACAATTTATTCTCCAAAGCAATTTACTGCCTGGTATGAACTGCACTGTGT
Organism: Eurypyga helias; assembly: GCF_000690775.1. Lineage (NCBI taxonomy): Eukaryota > Metazoa > Chordata > Aves > Eurypygiformes > Eurypygidae > Eurypyga > Eurypyga helias. Next base: position 31,980 of record NW_010253305.1, on the reverse strand, counting down.
CTTGAACCTCTGGCATATCATCAGCCTCATCATTTTCGGATTTAATAACATCTTCACTCTGAAACAGAGATAACGTTTGGCAGGGGAACAAAGGGAAGTTGGACAGCTTCATCTAGAGTTCTACAGTGACTGTTGAAGAATCTGTTCAAATTTGAGATATTAAACACTCTCCTGTACTTCTGCCTCACCCTTAGTGTTGTTTTTCCTCACTCTGTACACTATCCCTCTCATTTTTATCATGTCTTGCTCCTGATATCTCCGAATAGTCCCCCACCAACTATGTACAACTTGAATGTCTGTTAAAAAAACCCCAATAATAGTAAATTAATGTCTTTCAGGAATCTTTTCTCTAGCTTCCCTTCTATCCCATGCCATAGCTTCATTTCACCTGAAATGGCCATTACTTCTTCAGTTAAAATGAGCCAAGAATGCAATTTAAACCCGTTCCCATAATGGCCTGAGAAAGATAGAAGAGCATGCCTGCCTTTGGTTATTGCTCCATCTTTTGCAAAAGATGGGGATGATGGCCATCATGGTTTAACACCAGCCAGCAACTAAGCACCACACAACCGCTCGCTCACCACCTGCGGAAATGCCCTTGTTCCACTCGGATTGCCTACGAGCTAGGCTCTAACAACTACTATCACTGCCAACCTTCGCACTATGAGGACTGTGTACTTAAGTTTATAGATAGACTGTCTTTCCTTCCATTCCTTTGTTAGCAGATGCATTACTACACTGCACATATGAATCAAATGCTGTATTCCTCAAGAGGCTGCTCTCGGCATCTGAGGGAATCAGAGAATCTGACTGTTGTTAAGACACAGACAGCTTCATGGTGGAATTTCAAAGGATTTTACCCTGAGAAACCCTTTAAAAACACAACAACCAGAAAGCAAGTTTGAGGCAACAACATCGTAGAGTGATAGTATCACAGTTTCCGCCCCACCCCTTCCTACTTTCTTTCTGCCCCCTCTGACACGACTCATTTATTTTATTCAAAAATACCCCATTAAGTTAAACAGGGCCTGTTTTATACACCAGAAAACAGCTCCATATGGTTAAGAGTCTAATTTCAATCATTTGGTTTGAGTATTCATTATCTAAAAAGACTTTTAGGCTACTTTCCATGTCAACATCTGGTTTACTGTTAGACAGTTCCCCATCTAAATATAGATTCAACAGGAAGGAAGGAAAGAGTTGATTTTCATAAGATGAACAGAACCTTTTTGTTTTTTTTTAAAAAGTCAAAATATAAGCTTGTACCATGACAGAATCCAGAGCCAGAAGTAAGGCCTGTTGCTGCTTTATGAATACTTCTGATATGAATACTTTCCAGCAACAGTTTGAGCCTCTTAACATTAAGAGTGGGCAGTTTCTGTTCAACTTCTCATTTTCAGTGAGCAACCAGGGTCTGTGAGGCCCTGTTGATATCAGGAAACCCAAGAGTCCTCTGCTGCACCATACCACATTTTGCATTTCCCGCGTAAAGCTGAGGCTTGGGCCGTAACTGACCTGACACTGCTTACACGTGAGGAAAAAACTCAGCGTGTTTCCAGACCCTTCGTGGTCCAGGCTGTCTACATAATAAGTTTGGAAAAGCTGCACCACCAAAAAGCATAACTGACTTAAAAACCATGTAATTATCCTTTTTTAAATGCCCATATCCTAGTATTTTTACATCTGGAGTAGGCAGAGCCATTTTCCTCATTCAAGGACTGGACAACATCAGCTTGGGCATTGATATTTGATGACTTCTCTGACAAATCCCTAGCAAAAAACATTTCTGTGAGCTCTCCAATACCACCAGCTCACACTAAAGTCCACACAAGTGCAACGCCTTCTCCTGGGACGAACACTGCCCAGCTCTGACCCCCACCAAAAACCAGTTTTAACCCTCCATTCACCACCTCCTGACCATTTCTGTAAAGAAGGTGTTTTCCTTTCATTTCTCCTATGTCAGTGTCATTTCTCCCTAAAGAATCCTTCACCTTACCGGCTTCAACTTCTTCTGCTCACCACCTCTCTTTTCATTCTTTTTGTAAGTCTCGTACGTGGTGGGATCAGTGCACCATAAGCATTCTGTCCACTTCCCATAGATCACACACAGCTTCTTTCTGCTGCAGAGAAAGCAAAGCAGACTTAGCTTTCGCTTCGGTATTAAATCAAGGGGTCTCATACTGACACAGAGAACCAAAATGGGTTACAGCACACACTGCTAGCAGCTCTGCAGTCACACCAGTTGTGCTCACTGTGCCAGCAAAAGAAATGCCGCAGTGCTCAGAAACAGAGAGGCCAAGAGGCTTTTGTCACTCACTTTTTGTCCTGAATGTAACCCTCTACTCTGTGAAGCTCTTTCCCAAACAATCCACAGGGTTTAAAATTGAGGACACATTTATCTTCAGTACTGTAGAGGAAATAAGTACATGCATGAAGGAGCAAGCCCCTAAATACATTAGGAAGTTTACTTTTTTACCTTATTTAGCTTTTTTCACATATAGCTACAGTTAGCTGGGTGGTAGTTATTTATATATTTTTTCTTTAGCTATGGTTTATTATCTGACCAGGGCATTAAAAAAGGCACAGAAATTCCAAAATTCCACAGAAAGGACAAAAAAGGAATCAAGGTGCACATGAAGGAATCAGCCTGGGAAAGCCAGCTGAAATCATGACCACACTTCTGAGTTTGATGTATATCTCAAGTTTATGAAAAGTGCTAGGAATAAAGAGGAATGCAGTCTTGTTTACCACTCAACCCAGGCTGTTAACCCTTCGAATTTCAGATTAGTATTTATTTACAGCTAAGTGTAATGAGAAGTAACTTTTACAGACGACCTACACAGGAAAATCTAGTTACGTGCATTCAAAAGCTACGTCGAAAGTGCATTTTAAAAATTCTAAACTAAACATTTTACAAACATAAACCAGCACTATATTTCAGCATCTTCCTTGCACTGCGATGTACGTCTGAGTAAAACTCTCCCAGTGCGGTATCAGGCCAAGGTTCTGTGTCATGCACAAAGCACACAGAGACCATCCTGGGTCTTTTGGGCAAATACAGGAGACGGGATTGTAGCTTTGATGCTATGAAAAGTATCAAAACAGCAGCCCTGCTGGATTAAAGCTCCCGTTTATTGACAGAAAAACATGTGCAGAAGTATAGTTATCACAAAATTCTTTCCCTCATCACTACAGAAGGTAACTTATGTTATATAGAGCCACTTATTTTTATATAAGGTAAAAAAGAGGCAGTTGGCGGAGCAATTCCCATGCCCAAGTTCACATTACCCTACTCTGCAGTCATTTTTCTGTGCTGTACCCTTAATTTAAGACATTCTCTGTTATCAGAAAGAGCACAAAGTCGCAACCAACATGACAGGGGCCCACTACAAACCTCCAACAATTATTCTACTTAATGGTTCTGGAGTTAAATTCAATTTCTGTTCTCTGTCAATAGAGATGAATTTGAATGGGTAACTCACAAATGTAAAAGCTTTGTATCCCATAAGCCATCTCGCCCTGGGCCTTTTCATTTATATTACTAAGATACTAAGCCCAGTTCAATGAATAGTTTGCATTGGACAGAAGCGGAAAAGAAGAAAAAAAAAAAAGACAAGACACTGGACATCTTTTTTTGTCAAGCACACAGGAGGCCAAAACAAGGCCTCCTGTGTGCCCTACAAAAGTCAAAACTATCTGCTTTGTCACAAGTGAGCATGTACCAGCCCCTACAAGCCAACCCTCAGTTTCACGATCAGCATTACCTGTGATTTACAATTTCTACCGTTCCATACTGTTCTAACCACAGTTTACCAATAATTACATTATGTACACAACAGGTTGGATTTGTCCATGTGTAAGCTTCGTTATGTCTGTAAAGAAAAACAGAAAAATAAATCATTTTCTTGCGCTTGAGATGGAATGTAAGCCTGTTTGCAGTTCTGTTCGTGGCAGGGCAAAATATTTAGCACTCCTGTGAGCAGCCAGCACATAACTTCATAACAGAAAAGAAACAGACTCTTCTTTATAAGCCAACAATGTGTTGTATCTAAACATTAGTGCAAGTTAATACAGTGATAGCCCCTTTATTTTTCTTCCTTCTCACGGAGTTGGAATGGTAAGTTTTACAGTTGCTGCGCTTTTGATTACAAATTCCAGCCCAACATAAACAGCAGTCCAGGAATTAGTCTTTTCCATTTGCTCTTTGAAAGCTGTATGTGATAAAACATAACACTGATACCCGAACTGGACTGACAAACTAACGCCCAGCGGTGCCTTCGACTCAGCCAAACTTATTCCTAAAGCTCCTTCTTGTAAACCTCTGTCCTAACCGAGAGAGAACCTTCTTGTGACAAAACCAGCCCTGAACGTAAATATTTGAGTTTTCCAGCAGAGAGCTTAGTCACTACCAGTTCTGCCAAAGGTTCGGTAGGAAGACGCTCCTCCCTGAGGTTTGCCCACACTAACCCACAAACAATTTCTCATTTTACTGGGTGGTGAAGGCTTTTGAACCTGAACAGAGTGACACAGGTCAGCAACTGCATCAGTGGCTTCCACAGATACGCCACAAGTTCCACATCAGTGCAGGAGGCCTGCTTCAGTCACTGGAAGCAATTTTGGGGGTGTTTGTGGGGTTTTTTTTGGTTGGTTGGTTAATATCACTGGGAGACAACAGCGCTACATTCAAGCTTCATAAACATGACATTTAAAAATCCAATTTATTACTCAATTCATTCCTTTTCCCAAAGATTTACTGAGAAGGGAAAGTCATAGAATTGAAGATTTTTTTTAATGCTTTGTGAAAAGCTTCAGAAAGATGAATTAAGAGATTTTAAATCCTTAGAAGACATTATTCTGAAAGTGGTCAAAATGTTAAAACAAAAGGATTCCTATCACCACTAGCTCAGCAGAGTCCAAGCCAGCTATTCTCACACATCTTTCCATGCTGGTAAAAGTTACCTGGCAATTAATCCATCTTAGGAAAGCATGCAAAACTATTTTAATGCAAAAAATAAGAAATAAGCAGTGTCCTCTGTAACAAATGGCTTGTACTCCTACTTCCAGTAAGTACAGAGAAAATGCTCCTATTTTAATGTTTCCAACTGGTCTGTCATTTTCCAGTACAGAGAAAAAACAGATTATTGAAGTCTTGCTGTCTTCCACAGCAAACTGTCTCCAAGCATACTTTAGAACAATTGCTACTCTTCAAGTGGGGGGAAAAAAAAAAATTTAAAACCCCCCAACTTTATCCTACCAGCCTTAGCACACATTCCCATTCATGAGCTACTTGACACCAAAAGCGTAATAGGATAAAACAAAACACAAGACACACGTGGCTGGTGCTAATAAACCCTTGTTAGTGCTGGAGAAGTCCCTGTGCATGTTTTGAAAACACAGTCATGGTTAACGTAAATGCAGTGCTTAACACGGCTTGTAGTTTTGCTCCCCCCAAGTTACTTGTTCACTCGGGCCCTGAGCAGCTCTCAGACGGCTCGCACCAACAGAACGGGACGAATCACAGCACCGAGAGGCTCAACGTTTTATTTCAACCTCTGCTGCTAACTTGAAGCAATTATTTAAAATAAATGCTTTAATCATTTACACTCCAGTCTAAATCCGTGCCCGGTAATTTGATTAGGCAGAGCAAGAACTTTAATAGTCTTCTAAATAAAGGCTGTCTCTCCAGCAACAAACCTTACTTCTGTCACGTCTGCATTCTACACTAGCATTCACAGCTCTTTCTGCATTCAGAAGAGGTTTCCTCTATTTCCATCGCCACTTATATCCAAGCCCAGTTCATACTTTTCTAAGTTTTGGAAGGTTAGGTGCCAGCAGCTTGAAAAAACAAACCTTCAAAAGAAACGGCAGGAAAAGTCAGTGCTTGATCCGGCCGGCAAGTCGACTCCTTATCGAAACCAAATGTCTAGAATTTTCCTAAGATGATGCTTCAGAATAACCTCGGTCAGGCCTGAGGAAAGCTTGGCTAAAAGCACCTTTAAGCATTCAACTGCAGAAGGCTTTTTCTGCGACTAGTGCCTAGTGCATGCTTGGGTCCTACCTGGGAAAGCTCAGGAGTCTTTGTGCCACCCAGGGCACAAACCAATTCAGGGCAAGTCATGTAATTTATGAGAGACAAAGGCACTTTGAGACACGCCTAGGAGTGATCTGGAGAGGTGTTCTTGATTTTAATAGGGAGGTGATCATACACAAAGTGTTCCATGGGTGACAAGGCAAACCTGACAAGTTACTCACGTTCCCTTATCACACAGAACAGCTATTCCGAAGAGGCAGCTCTTTCCACATGAATATATGCACACAAACAATCAAAACCCACAACAATATTTAAAAGCAAGACGAGCTTGGTAATAGGATTTTAATAGTCTGGTAATAGGATTTTATCTCCCTATTTTAATTTTACATGCCTTCACAGAACTAGCTTTCAGTAGCATTCAGTTTTTAAGAAATGCTAATTTTCATAATGGAAAAACTGGGTCAAATTGCTACAGCTATACAAGCATGGCAGAACATAAAACACAGCCCCGCAATTAAGGAGTGAAAATTAACTCGTAAATAAACTCTTACCACCTCTGCAGCAAGAGGCTTTAAGATAATCACTTATGAAGGACCAACAGGATGATTATCACCAATCTTTTTTATTCAAGTAAACTTTAAGGACACCAACATATAAAAGGTATTTACTTCTCATACTCACTTCAGAAGCTCCAGAGTAATTGTTCCCCGAGGCTCTGCTTCTATACTCTTCCCCCAGAATTTTAGTTTGGGATAGATTGATCCGTGAAAAATAAAGTCTTTATTGAGGCCTTCAGAATAAAATGCACTAATAGGTGGGTGGTGGCTGACTTGCTCAGATATAAACCTGAATCCTAAATCCTCCCTAGCAACAACAAAAAAGAGCATTAAACAGTAATATATTTTTTAATGTTACAAAAGAGTTACTTGATACTTTGAAAAAGTTTGAAGGATTTTTAGAATAAACTGAAGGTGAGACTTCTCCTTTTCTAGTCCCACAACACATTTACAATGAATGAAATGAACGAAATTGTATTCTGAACACCTTCCCTTCATACCCAAAAATCAAGCCACATTACACACACCTAAATGACTTTTTACCCAGAAAGGCAGTTGAAGAAGTTTCCCTGAAATTACTCTTGAAAATACCAAAATGAGTTTGGGCAGCAGCAGGACCGACTGAGAAGTCTTTGCCCCACTGCAGATATATCAGCGTTGATTTAAGCAAGCTGGAAGTCCTTCAACCTCCTGACAAGATCAGCAAAACACTATTTAAATTAATTAATAGCCTCTGGTCAGTAAATGGCTTTGGTGGAAGAACACAGACCATTTTTTCTCTGCATAATTCAAATACTCTGCCTAAACATAGAAATAAAATCATTAGCTTTTATAACAACTTCCCAAAGATTTTGAGGTAAATTGAATAAAACAATCTTAGCTATGCTCAGATATATATTTTTTTTTATTATTATTATTTCACTGCATAAACAAACTAACTAGTATGAAAGTCTAACTCAAGAACACAAATAGCCCCAGCTCCCAATTTAAAGTAATTATTACCTGGTTAATTCATAGGTTTCTCCTAACAGCGGGTTAAATGGTTTGCCAGTTCTCTCCCACTGAGAAGCTACAGCAGAAACTGCAAAAGCAGCTACGGCCTGCACGCAAATTAAGAACACATTGCTATGAGAACAGGACATTAAACTGCGAGTTTAATATATTGTGTTTGTGGCACGTTATAGTATGTCATCATTCTTCCAAAAAGAGTGCACGATGTGTTGCTTAAGGCCAAAACATTTGTAAGTCATCGGGTAAGCAATACAGAAGTGGGGAAATACAAGCAGTCAGTAAGAACCTCATTTCCAAAAGGAATTATTTTCTGTAGTAGATTTTGCCAGGTTACACTCTGTTTCACACTTCTCCACCTACCTCTCAGAGGACAGCCTGTTTTTTTAAAATCTTGTTTTCCCCTGTTGTGACTGTCCCCTACACTCAGCTGACTGGGAACAGTTTTGCTTTTCCTAGTGTCAGGCAAGCATTTCTCACACAGGTGAGACTTCTTGAATCCTACCAGCAGGTACAAATGACAGAGTTCCTGCAGGCCGGTGAGCAGGGATACACAGGCACAGAATACAAGACATTTGTTCCAGTTTCACTTAAGTAAAACCAGAGCTGTGAGCAATACCAGTACAGCCTAATGTACCATACAGCCTGGTTTCACCACGTTCAGTTCCTTGTTGCTTCCATATTCTACTCCCAACAGCAACCAGTTTTGGAGAAGAGCAATAAAGCTTGTCTCTGCCACAACAGTTTTTCATGCAGTAACTTAAAAATCATGGAGCCACTGAAATCAATTTAGGATGACTTAAAGCCAAGATCTCATCTTCAGAACACATAAAACCACAAAGAGCCACAGTTAAAGAGGTCCTGAAAGTGGTTGAGGTCCTTGGGCATCGTCGGTTGTGGCACACTCCCACGCCAGACTTTTGGCTCAATCTCTGTGCACATCATCAAGAGTGAAAGGGTCACAAATTTCTCACAGAGCCATGAAAAACAAAGAAAATTGTCTGTACAGACAAATATGGGAATTCTTATGATAGCCCCCAAGAAGCAAATGCACTCAAGTGAGAAATTGTCTTAAAATGATTCTCAGCCTGGAGAAGAGGAGGCTCCAGGGAGACATTATTGCAGCCTTCCAGTACCTGAAGGGGCTACAAGGAAGCTGGGGGGGGACTTTTTGCAAGGGCCTGTAGTGACAGGACAAGGGGTAACGGGTTTAAATTGAAAGCGGGGAGGTTTAGATTAGAAATCAGGAAGAAGTTCTTCACGGAGAGGGTGGGGAGGCACTGGAACAGGTTGCCCAGAGAAGCTGTGGATGCCCCATCCCTGGAAGTGTCCAAGACCAGGCGGGATGAGGCTTGGAGCAACCTGGTCTAGTGGAAGGTGTCCCTGCCCATGGCAGGGGGTTGGAACTAGATGGTCTTTAAGGTCCCTTCCAACCCAAACCATTCTATGATTCTATGATTTTGGGAAAGAAAAACTTCTTCTGAACTAGCCAGAAGGTGGTAGCAGTTACCTGCATTCTTTCCAGAGGGTCTGCATGACTACAAGCCTTATTAATGAGGTATATATGTTCCATATATTCTGTTATCCGCTGAAGGAAACTCAGTGGCTCGTTGAAGACAATAGGCATCGTAATCTTAGACAGCTCCTAGGTAACAAAAGGGTAAGTTAATTTCTTAGACACAACACAAAGTTAACAACCTACAACAACAAGAATTTTGAAAATAAATGGTGGGTTATTTGTAGCATTATTCAAAAGATATTTGGCAAGCCTGTCGTAGACCCCCAAGTGCTACAGCTGGAAGGGGCTGGAAGCACTGCAGAACCCTCCTAGCAACCTGAAAGAAAAAGAGCTTCAAAAATTGATCCAGCTAACCTAGTAAATTCAAGAAAAATGCTACCTTCTATTCTGTGGTCTACAGAAGAGGGTAAAATTTCTGTAGATAGCAGCAATAATGTGCCAACCAGCTCATTACTGATATTCAAGTACCACGCCTTCCTTTGAAATCCCCACATACCTATTTGCATAAAATCTATTTTACTGAAGTAACCACAAATTATTTTTTAGAAGGAACAGTTACATAAAGAATAGGATTTGAATTGCTCTAACAAATTGTAGTGGCTTTATTTAAGCAACCTATTATTTGTGTTAGAATGTTTCTTAGTTCACATGTGGATACAAGACAGACACCGAGTTCACAGAGATTTCCAGTTCCCCAGGTCTTCTACTATATCTGAGCAAATTTGGCTGGTTTTCATTTAAAAGTTGCACTCATGACTGAGCACTAAAGCATCATTAAAGTGCTTAAAACTTAGTGAAAAGGAGAAGCCACCAGACTAAGTTAATGCAACACTTTCCTCACATTGTCATAGAGAGTAATAGGAAAAAACTAAGTTATCCTTAACTGACAAATTGATTTGGTCCCAGGCAGAGCATTCTAGCAGATAGATCACTCATCCTAACAAGAGGAGTTTTGACAGTACAGCTGTATCTCTTGGATAACACAAAATTAAGCTAGCAGAAGGGCCCACTGACTTGCCTGTTGCATTCACAAAAGACTGTGCTGGCAGACCTCGACTAGGTATGAATATAATTGCTTAGCGCTCCTAAAAAGCGGCTATGGCAGAAACGCCTGCCGGTGAAGAACATCATTTCCACTCCTAATAAGAATGGCAATCAAACAGGGAATCTTAAAGGATTAAAAGAGAACAGCAGTGATGGCCAGTAACGATGCAAGCATCAGGGTCCTTTAACACCACAGACCCACGGGAAGGTCTGTGGTTTTGAGTCCAAGAATAAACTGTGTGACATGATTACATCACACCATTCATACCCCAAGGCTACACTGGGCTCTCTAAGAAACAGATCCCAAACTTTCCTATGCCTTCAGTCAGCTGGAAGCAATTTATTTTTGGTACAAATCGTTTAAATTATGGAGGAAAAAAACCCCAAACACACCAAAATAAAGCCCTAAATCACATTTTGCTAAGTAAAGAATAAAACAAAAAAAGAGAAGAAAGCATTATGTTGATCAAACCATATCTGACTAAGTTTTTAATGGCTTTAGTTTAGTTCTTATAGGACAGCATTAGAAAAGCCAATCCACATGCCCCAACAGCAAAAGCAAGCAAGGAAATAGTACCGCTAGTACATGCATGTTGAGATTTAGAGAGTTGTAGTTTAAGATTATGTTACCTACAGAAAAAAAAATAATGCAAAATGCACCAGGTATTATTCTGTGCCTTAAGATTTAAAGAATAACATCAGCACGTTTCATCCAAGCTAACTTACCAGTCCAATGCATTTTTTTAATATGCTCCATACACTAAAATCACTTCTAGAAAACATGGGGGCAGGTAATGATGTCCTGTAATTGGAAAAAAACAACTATGATTATCAGCCCCTTAAACAAGACGTTTTCATTTGTAGGTAGTGAAGTAATTTATAAAGGAAGCAAAGCATTAACCTAGAGCTGGCAGAGGAAGCAGGCAAGTGAAATGTCTTCAGTTCCAGAGAAAGAGCCTCTTCCACTGACAACAGTAGTGCCCCAAAAGCTGATGAGCCAGCACGTACTCACTCCTCATTTATGCAGTGCTATGTGTTTACCTGTGTCTCTTAATTCCATTTTCCTGAATCTCTGTCTCTCCGTTATGCTTTCCAGTCCTATTGCTTTGGTGCGGATCTAGATCAAGCATCTCTCCAACTTTATGATTTGCTTCCGAGAAGTCTCCTGAGGAGTTGTCAGAATCAAAGCCTGTATAAAAACCATATGGCAACAGTTTTCTTAGGAACCTTATTATGCCACAGAGTGTGCTCACATTTTGTAACTCTCACAGCATAAGGATACTTATACCAGGTTATTTTATTTTAAAGAACAAGGATACTTATACCAGGTTATTTTAAAGAATATCAGGGTGAAAACCCTTTATTAAGTGACCTGATTTCCAAGAGTATTTAGAGTCAAGTATTGCATTAGAATCAAGCATTCTCAACTAATTTTTCACACTGCTGAATATAAAACCAATTTAGAAGCTTATGAGTTCTTCAGCAACTCCTAATCAGATTAGCTGTATTGTCTCTTCTCCAGAGAAGTGTGATTACAGTAATTTTCTTCAGTTACATAGTTTTCCTCAAAGACCTTAAAAAACCCCTTAACTTCGCCTACTTCTACTGCTAACAGAAAAGGAGCAAAAAGAAGAGAAAATGGCCATTTCACAGTCCAGCAGTAAACATCCAAAATACTACAGCAGCAGAAACTTAGGATATCTAACTTCTTTTTGCCACCCATGTGTGCAAAACATATAACATTCCCTAATGATTACAGCCAGAACCTGTGGACAGCAAAATGAATCATCCTCTGAGCTCTACAAGCGCCCCAAAGCACGACCTACAGGAAGCAGCTCCATTTCCTACGACCCAAATTCCATCCACTTGGGTAGACAGCTACTGGAAACACCGTTGTAAGCAACAACGTGCTTTGAACAGCTTTAACCATCAAAACCAGTTAAACCAAAAGGAATATACAGAACACAAGCTTTTGTAATCAAGCAGCCTTAAGTATAAGCTGGACTAAACCAAGAATTGAAGATTTTAGTCTAATAAATTGATTTTTAAGTCACGCTACTTCACCCCCATATGCTAGAATAGCAACAATTTATTTTTACATATGCCTTTAAATAAGAAAACGTTAACATTTAAGCATATATACACACACACTTGGTCACTACCTACAGCAACAGGTCTCTGGTCAGTGCTGCTGCACAGCCTGACTGCCGAAACAGAGCACTTGGTAACAGCCATCAAGCCTCAGTTGCAGCATCAATGCACCCTGAACCGAGGCATTAATACAATCCCCCATGGCAACTGGCGCAGTATCACAACAGAAAACACTGCTGGGCATTCTGTGTAACACAGGGACATGTCTGTTGAAAATAACTGGAAGAGTACTAAGCCCTGAGTGCCACAAGGGTCAATTCTTCATCAAGAACCACAAGACTACTTTCGTTTCCAGCTTCTAGTTCAAGAGTCAGAATGCAAACACAACACGACAACATGCGTATCGGCTGGCGTACAACTCTCGCCACAGTTTTAAGGAATACACTAACATCGTTTTTTGTAGTCCTTCCATTCCAGCTATCACAAACTGGGCAACCACCTCTCTGTGTGCTGACAGCTACCATCACACCCAGCTACAGCCATCCCAAAATCCAGCTGTGGGGATATAGAGATTCCAAAAGATTACAAAGCACGTAGACACTCTAATGGAGGAAAGAAATCAGTTTTGATGAAGATGATTTCATTTAAATAGAAGAAAATGTGATCCTCTGTCATTAACTTTTTAAAAATAGAAAGCATATAGCCTAAGTAATACTTTCTCTTTTTGTTAACATCTCCAATAGGGTGCTTTGACTTCACTAGAGCAATTCAGGCAAGGCACACCTTCAAAACAAAAACCTGCATTTCTTTAAGGGACCAAGACCATAACATTCAAAACTGCACGAGGAAGTGCCACCGATACGATTGTATCTGGTAAACAGCAGGTCTAATGGGTGATGTCATGTATTAAACCATCTCCTACATTTTGATGTCACAAGCATGTAATTATACAGCAATAACCACTCCTTAGGAGACTGAGTACTTAACTGGAAAGTATGATAGTCATATGTATATTCAGGTCATTAAAATGAAGAGTACCCTGAAACACCTGTCTTAAACACACATGCCTATCTTCAGTCAAGCCACAACAAAATATTTAGTTTAAAAATGGCATTTTGAACCACATATTAGCTTTTTTAGTCACCACTTACAGTACAAGGAGATGGAAAAGGCAAGTACTGTAGGTCAGAACAAAATAACGTTTATTAGTGTGACTGATGAAATTGGAAAAAACACACGCCCTCACCTAGAAAGCTGATATGCACATACAACACCAGGCACAGCATCACCTTTAACGGGCACTTCAATGAGATAAACACAGCAAAATGTAAAAGTAAAGCTTCATAACAAGAGTAGTCAACTGGCTTTTAGGGTAATAGTTACGAAAAACATTACTGGAATTACACTCTTTACATGGTACCCAAAACCTTGCAAATCCTGTCAAATGTTCATTGTTTTTACCCACACTAGTCTTTCTGTTTCTCCATCATACAGAATTCTTTTGCCCTGTTCCTGTACAGCACAATGGCAATTTAGAGTCAGGCATATATATTATTTATGAACAATATGCCAAGTAAATAAATGCCAAATTAAACAAGCATCTTGCATACAAACAAGCAAAATTAAATCCTTGCTCCAGAAAAATAAGATATATCAGGAGTGTAAAATCTGCTTTATTAGAATGCATCTCCACCTCATTACTTTTAAAAAAACTCCTAGGGTACACAGCTAGATAATCACCAGAGTTTCAACTATGCTTTCATCCTTAAGTGTCACCTGGCTTGTCCACTACCAGCCCATTAAGAAAGTTTTAAAGATGGTTTCTTAATGAAGTTCTAAGTATTTTAGTCCTGCAAAGAACTATCCAGAGTGTGTTCCTCACAGAGGAAGTATTGATCTGGAATAAAAACAGTTTAGTGAAATGATTTGTTATACAAAAAGAGTCTTTCTCCAGGTGCCATTAAAGCCATGGACTTGTAAAACCAAGTAGGTAAGTTTACTTATCTAAGAGCCACTGGGAATGAGGATAAAAACAGGGATTTAAAAGGGGGACAGGGGACCACACACAGAAGTAGCATGTCAAAAGTCAGTTTAATCAAAAATCCCAACTTATGTGTGTTAAGGATGAAACAAAAGCTTCTAAAAAGTCTTAGATTTTCTAAGTCAAACAGATTAATGTTGGCACCCAATTTAAGTTATTTCAAGAGCTTAAAGAGAAGTGACTTGCCAGTGACTCTAGGTTTCTTAGCTTTGTTCTTCCTCCACATCCTGCAAACGAAACAAGTCCACTCAGACTATGCTACACATCCGCCTACGAGGAGCAGAGGCACGCTGAGTCATGCATGAAGACAAGACCGCCCCTTTTGTACATTCAGCAACTTCCTTAAACATTAATTAAGCTTTGTCACTCAAGGCAAAGGGAATCAAAAGAGCGTAGCGCTGAGAACCTCCAGACCTAAAAAGGGCATAAAGAATCAGGATAAATACACTAGAAATGTAGATCACAAGTGAAGTGAGAGGTAATTTTTTCTTTGCCAGGAATAGTCATTCCCCACATTTCAGAGCAAGTCTATCTTGCCAATGCGTAGCCGTGTTGAGCCGCTCTGACAGGACGCAGGCTGGCCTTTCACAAGGCCTGCAATACTTAAACATTATGGCAGAACCTGCTGATTTAGTTTGATCCAGATATAATGAAAATATACAGATTTGGCAGCAGATACCTCACTTCCTCCTGCCCAGGCTGTAACAGTTCAGAGTGAACCACAGCCAAGCAATAAGGGCCATGTCCTCACAAATACACTGGGCCAGGTTAACCACATGGGCACAGGACAGGAGATTTCTGTAGAACTGCAAGTTAGTATTTAAAAAGGCAAAACCGAACTATTCACATTTGTCAAAAATAAATTAGCCTGGTAACGAGCCAAGTGTCTTCCTGTTCTGTAAAAATTCCTTCACAAGACTTTGGCAAATAGGTATCTGACAGAATTAATGAAGGACACAGTTCTGTTTGCCATCAGGTTCTGCTCTGTCAGTCTTTAACAAGTCTGCAATGAGGTTAATAAACACAAGGTGACAGGCTAGAGGCAAGGGATGCTATATGCTACATAAAAGCTGTATGGTCCCCCTCCCCACATAAAATTTCTAAAAATCTGAAAATCATCGAAGAATTGACCACTTTACCTGATCCAGACTCAGAGAAGACTACCTCCTGCCTCTGAGAAAAAAGCAGATGCCGTGCTGCCAACAACTAACTGAGACCACAGGTAACATTTCCAAGAGATTCCCAGGGGGAGTACTCAGTCATGAAATGAGGATGTCAACTCTCCAACCAATCAGCAATGCTAACAACCTCTGAATGCAAAGAAACGTCTCTCCATAGAAACTCTTTACCAGTCACTGACTCAATTCCTCACCTACATAATGCAGTCCATCCTGCACATTTACACATGTAATCATCGTCCAGTCAGGGTCAAACCATCTGCCAGGAGGATTCCCAACCACACAGCATGCAACACCACCACATGAGCATTTCTTTTGCATGTGATGGGGACAGTGTCAGAAGCAGGAAACTTCTCAAGCTGAGAAATTCTACCACAATAAAAACCAGGGGTCTCTTTTGGATAGATAAACATTCCAGAAGTGGATGTCACTAACTAATAACTACAGAAAAGTTGTGGCTTCCTCAAGAAGTGAACTCCTAGTATCTTAAGAGGCAGCATACTACTTGGCCTGCTGCTGAGACTGCTGCAGAATTCTAGGCGTGTAACTTCCCACGGAGTTCAGGTGCTCTACTAAGCCTGGTTTGCTACTTCTCAGACACAAACCACCTACCAAATTATCAAAGTCAGTGAACTTGTGGGAACACACTGCAGCTCTCTTTGGGGAAACCAGGGCCCAGGACTCAGGGAGAGCAAGAGGGGAAGAACAGAGTTCATATGCTGTTTTCCTCCCAACATGGAGCTAAGACACAGCTGGAGAATGTTCTTGTTCCTGGTAGTTATGTCCCAGTCCTCGAATTATAAGCTGAACAAGCACATGTATAAGGGTGGTTTCTGCCCATCTACTGATCTGACCTAAAGGAAGGAGAGTATCCTTGGAAAGACCAGACTGAGGAGTCTGCCAAGGGCATTTCTTTTTTTTAATCAAGATTTGGAGCCATAAATCCTGAAGTTTTCACTGTGGAACATGAAAGTTCACCTAGGCTCAGAAAGGACCTTGATTCTGACCTTGGTCTCCTGGGAGTACTGTGTCTACACCTACCATGTCCAGGCCATTCAAATACTAGGAGATAGGCAGGCACAATCAGGGGCCATTAGAACCTAAAAAAAAAAATCAGCAAAGCCCCACCTGAAAGGTGCACAGTCCATGGTGCTAACAGCAGCAAAGATTTGCTATAGGCACTGGCAGTTGTGGAGCACGAACACTGTTGTTCTCAGCATCACATTCATGTATGACCTGGACAAGACACAGCTAGAACTAGGTCTAGACTTCACTAGGTTTTTCCAAGTAATCCATCAAACTGTCAGCTTCTGCTAACGCATCTAGCGGGAGAAGGAGATTGAGCACCTGTCTTTAAAGAGTCCTGGAGGACAAAGAATCTGAAATAATTTATTCCAAACTTAGCAGTCATGTGAAATCAAGTGTCTGGGGGGCATGCTCCAGGACAGCATATGTAAGGGAAAAAAGTTCCACCTCATCCAGTTCCTGGAGTGGCTGCTGCAGACCAAACACCCTTCTTCAGCAGAGCGCCCTATCAAGACACTGGATATTGTTTTGCTTAGAAAAATCTCTCATCACTTTCCTCCCGGTGGAAGAGTAAGATTAGGACGAGACAAGGAGCAGTCACAGAACTGCAGCACAACATCCCACTTCCGAGCAGAGCCAGCCAAGACTGCAAGGTACAAGAACATCTCACATACAGTAGCTCCGAACTCATTACCACCTTGAGCACTTGGAGGGAGAATCAATGCTTTGAGGTTGAGGAAAGGGGAAAAAGAGAAGGAAGGAGGAGAAAACCAGACTGTTCAAATGCAGATGACCGAGGGCTGTGTACTTCTACAACAAGAGACAAAGGAATGCATCAAAGCTGTGTGGCACAGACCGCATACGTTACAGGCACATTTCTGTTCACCTTTTCCAGTGGGGAAGAAAAAAATCTAGTTCACTTATGGCCGTGGTCCTGAGCTCTTGGAACTGAAAGATTACTAAAGACATACAGTTTTGTTTTCAAGATTTTTATAGTACAATGATTTGATTTTACAGATGAATTTGAAGTACTAGCCCCTATCACTCCTAGCTAGCATCAATGCAATCCGAATTTCCTTCTCTTCTCCGTGACATAATTGTGACAAGCCCTGTACAGCCCGCTGTCAGTCACGTTGTTTCACCCAGTCCCTCCCCTCTGTTTACTCCTCTCATAGATTTCCAACCAACCATGTCTAAGTCTACCTCACCCACTTGTATCTACCACGCTACTTCCATTCCTTCACCTTTCATGCTTCCCATTATTCTCTTTTTATTCCGGTGGTTCTGCACTAAGCACTCGACACTCAACATCACCAGCATTTCTCATTTCACATCTATTACAGGGTTTCTGAGAAGACATTCAAGTGGAAGACTTCAAAATTGTTTGCGATCTTTGAAAGGAGTTCTTTTTTTTATTAAAATACTTTAAGCATTTTATTTCAGCACTAAAACCGTGTAGGGCTCTTATAAACACCCATTCATCCTTACTACTTCAAAGAAAAGTACTGTTTGATACACTGCTCAAGTATGAAGTGATTCATGTTTGCTTTTCTAGAAACACCACTGGGTTGCAGAGACTTCTGGCTCCACATCTTGAAAGCACACTTTTACTGTAATTTGTTTCTGACTAGAAAAATATTTTCTACTTCAATTCTTCAGGATAAGTTTTCCATTATAAATAAATAAAATAACCAATGGAAGGTATTTCACCTTCCAAAGAGTGTTAAAAGCATTAGTCCTAAAGCCACTATTAAATTATCTGCATTTTACCGAAAATGAAAGCAAGATGTTACCACTAAAGGACTGTTATAGTTATGATAGCCATCATTAAGCTTTAATAAAAAAACCTTCATTTCCAAGTCTGAACCTGAATTATAATTCTTCTTTCCTTCTTCTCTAAAGATAGCACTACAACTTTCACCTAGAGCATCTTACTTTTTATTTCTTAACAGCAATACATTACTAGCCCTCACCACACAGCTTATAGCTGGATTTTTGTGGGTTTGGGGATTTTTTCTTTGGGGCACTGTGCCCAACACTCACCCGTAACGGCATCATAAAACTCTTCTTCACTATTCATCCTTCAGTGTGAAACCTCTGTACAGCCAGTCCAGCTTCCTCTAATGCATCGTTGAACTTGATTTATGGATTAAGTATATATGTGCTGGCGAAGTCTTCTTTTGCAAATGCTCAGCTGCTTTAGATGATCTATTAGGTAAGACAGAGACACAGAATTAGCAACTTCCACATATCTTACACACACAAACTTGCACACCTGACAAATACCAATTTTCATATTTCTTCCCATGGCAAAAAAATGGATTCTTGCACTCATAAATAAAGTAACTTCTTTGACACCCAAGTCATTCTGTAGATGAGTACTTCAAGAACAGCTGATGTACAAAAATTCTCCTCTTCAGCAAGAGGATAAGCCTTACCGCATCCTTAACCAAAAAAGCTGGGAACAATAAAGACAACCTTACACCTCAAAATCTCATTGTTGTATAAAAATGTTGGGCCTCATTGAACATCATGGAATCAGCATCCAGTGACCATCAGAGAAGTTTTGTCAGGCTACTGCCATGAACTCTTGAAGAGCCAACAGGAGATTCTTCCCTCTAAAGGGAGAGTGTAAAGAAACAACAAACTTTTTCTCAGTAAAGCCAAACATACTGCAAATAACTTACAGATTTATGAAGCATTCCAGCTCTACTTTATGGACAGACTAAATTAGATTTTTTCCAGATGGCTAGCAATGATGTAATGTAAACATTTTTACTTCACCCAATTTTCGTCAAAGGAGAATAACGAGAAAATTTAGTTTGCACTGTTGGAAACATTCATCAGGTACCAGTGATGAGCCAAGTACACAGTGATAAACGACAGCACGGCAATGCTATCGATATCTCCTCCAAAGCAACCTCAATCTGTCAGTCTCAATCTTCTATGATCCTTGAAGATCCCACTGCTTTTGTGACAGTAGTTTTACCAGAGTAATTATAACTTGCACAATTCCATTCCAATTAAGAGAAACAAAGCCAGAAGCGCACTCTACTCCTAGCAGACGAGCTTGCCATGTTGGAAGCCAATTCCTTCTCTCTTCCTTTCTGCAAGAAATCAAACTGCATGATTCCTCCTGTATTTCAAGTCTTTTTATCTCACTGCCCAGGACAAAAGCTATTTGAACATCTCACACACATACAGTCCTTCTGATTCACCAGTCAGAAGGAGGAGCTAAAATAGCCTATTTTGGAACTCACACAAGTTAACGTATGTAGCATTCACCTTGAAGTGTCCCATCAGTCAATGCCACATATCTCAGTTTGTCACTTTTCCTTCAGGAACTTCCTATTTTTCTTGCCGCTACAGGATTTTACATCAGTCTCTGCATCATGGCGATTATCTGAGCTTCCACATAATCCACAGCAATTTCTTATTTACAACTCCTCACCTCCACACAGACAAAGCTTTATGCAGCTGCTTCTGTTGCCTGTTGCTACAGCGCTGTTGAAATTGCTCTCAGCTGGATGATAGTTTCCTTCCCTTTTTCTGGTACTGTTCTCCAGTCACAGACCTTTAAACCTTCAACTTTCTGACTCATCATCAAGTTTCTGACTCAGTTTTGTCAAAGCACCACATTCTCCCGGGGAAGGATGCAACAGCTCCAACATGAACAAGTCAGACACTTGTTCTCTATTTTTTTGTTTAAGCTTTTTCAGTAGGACTATCCTATCATTGCACGCAGCTCCTGTGGTGGGATTCTGTTCTGAAACAGCTTCCTATCTCCCTGCAACACATCATAAAGAGCTAGTTCAAAACCCACCCACCCCCCCACTCAGTTCAAATGCAAAGGTGACACTTCATCTCCCCTGTCCAACACAGGCACATTACGTATCAGCTTGCAAGCTCCAGAGGTGCTTTGTAACAGCAGCTCCAGTCTTGATTGGGAGGCATTAAGGAATAAAAATTATGATTTAATGATAACTGACAATTTTTTAAGAGCTTAGAGTAAACAAGGTCACACAGATGAATGCCAATTTCTCCTCCCCCCCTCCTGCACAATAATAATAGCATGACAAAAGGACGTTATATCCCACAGCATACAGTTTCACTACAAAGACAAGGAAGCTTTCCTACAAAAACACTCACCGAGTACAAATGAAATAACTAGAAATAAAGACTTAACTGAAATAAAGACTTAACTGAAAGCTGGAGTTACACTGTGCTCTTCTGCTACGCACCTCACGCCACACTTTAAGCTCATTGTTACTCGAAAATGAAAGTTCAGTCATATCCCTGAAGTCATCAACAAGCTTTGCAACTATTCCCTGAAGAACAAAATACTTGTGCAAGTCCCTTTAAATAACAGTGGCAAATGCTCCTAAGGTGCAAAGAGCATTTTGAAAAGGATAAAGCAATATATTTTGCATCGGAGTTACACCAGGAATAACTTAACACTCATATTACTTTCTACATTCAGTTCTTTTATTTAGCAGAGATTAACATTAATTTGCACGTAACTGAACGCACAATGATAACAGCATTTAGCTTTCATGAGCCAGAAAGCTAGGACTAAGTCCTTTTCTCTTACTAAAAGCAACAGCAAAAGAGTTACTTGCAACTACGTCGAAATGCCAGAAGGCAGAAACATCCTGTTTGCTTCATATTCAGCATTTGTAATCTGTATTTCCTCCTCCCCGTCCATCATGTACCCAAAAGAATTCACTTACACAGCAGGAACTGTAGTTACCAGCTTTTATCAAAATTGCCATTCAAGGAAGGGTGCAGTACTCCTGCAGCCGACAGACCTTCAGGAGCTTAGGGCCAACGGCCATCCTGGAAAACCTTTCATAAAGCATAAACATCATACCATGTTCGCATCTTTTGGTCCTACAGCGTAGACGAAATGCAAGGGATGTTTAGATATTTTCTTACCGATGTAGCAATCATTAGGAACGTAACAAGCAGTTTTCCATAGAGGGCTTCACTGGCTCTGGGATGTAGAGAACGCTATTTCAGCAATAAGGGTTTGCTGGTTAAACCTGTCCCAGTGGGCTTCACTTTAACAGCCAGTGCCAACAGGCTGGGCCTGGGTGCTCAGGGCACAGACCCATAGAAAGGTGCTGTCAGCTGGGGACTGCAGCCCAGCTGCCCTGCCACTTGGATGACCGAAGAGAGACTGTGTAGAAATCATTTGATAAACAGGGAAAAGCTGCAAGCAGAGGCACCTTAAGAGAACTGGAAATTCATAATTTAATGATGACAACACAACCCTGACCACAAGCAGCCCAGATTTTGTGGTTTACAAGATAAGTGACAAAGCTCATCTATTTCCTCATATTTTAAGGATATAGATGGGTATATACTAATTGGATTTATTATTGGATTTGTGTGCATGAATAAAAACTGCCACATTTATTTTTACTTTTGTAATAGATTGATTTCCCTACAGGAGAGATGCTATTTTTGAAGCTCAGACTGAAAGACAACAGATAAAAACCATCCAAAAACCGTATAATACCCATCACAACAGTACAACGTCATACATGGTTGGTAAATCTGTACTGCAGGCCATATTGCCTTGGTATTTTGCCCTGAGAAATTCTCTGTACTAGGTTGTCCAGAATACTTATAATACAATTTTACTCTTTGAAATTACATTTTAAAGTGAGTGCCAAAGCAATTTACAGAAAGCAGCAAAGCTTAACATAATTTATTGAAGCAAGTCTTGAACAAGTTATTGGGCAGAACCTATTTTCTCAAGTCATTTTGATTATATGCATGCCAATGCCTACTACATACAAAACCAGACTAGCAAGAGTTAAGCTAAGCATCGCATGCAAAGTCAAAAACTTACAAGAGTTTCTGGTATCTTCTTATCAAAGGTCTACCATTTTGGTTCCTCTGAAATAAGCTTTGTACCTCGGTGATGTAAAGCCATCCACAAACAGGTTAAACAAGATATTATGCACAGTAACACCATTTAGAAATGCAAATACCAATGCTGAAATAAAAATGCCATGTTTGTCCTAAGTAAGTAACCCCAAAACCTGAACAGGTAAGGGACAGATATGCAACTACTAGTCACATGGGCATAGGCTGTTTTATACTCTGGTTACTAGTCAAAAGCAAGTTATTCATCAAAACTCCTTTAAATTCTCACAGTTTATCAGAAAAGGTTCACACATTCCTGTATGACTGATGACCACAGACAGTCCTTTTCTTACAGCACATGAGGATGTTTGGCAAAGGCGAAGGACAGAACAAAGCATGCATTATTGCAATAAATACTGCAGAAGCACAAGAAAATACCTGCACCACATCCATGGCACACCTTAACATAGGTTATAGAGGGAGGATTGTCCCTTCCCTGAAGTGTCCAAGGCCAGGCTGGATGAGGCTTGGAGCAACCTGGTCTAGTGGAAGGTGTCCTTGCCCGTGGCAGCACGGTTGGAACTGGATGGGCTTTAAGGTCCCTTCCAACCCAAACCATTCTATGATTCTATGACATCCTGCTTTCCAGAAGTACATCCATCATAGACAGAGAGAACAAACAGAAAGGGCTGTTCCTAAACACGCATGTCACACCAACGGTAACAACAGGTAGAAAGACAGATCCCCAGAGGCTCACTCTGAGGAGAAAACATGCTTCTCTCAGTGATCTCCACAGCCTGGAGGCAGAGAACCACCTCCACTACGGTGACAGCCAAGGTCCCATGACGAAGGAAGAACAAAGTCATCCCATACCTGTCAATCAGCTGGTTAGGAACAATGTCAAACAAAGTGTGCTGTCAAGCACTGCATCGAACCTGTAACTCAACAGTGACATGCAGCAGGTGATCTGCCTTCGGTAACACGCTGCGCTTAACCCTGCGCAGATCAGAGGGTCCCGTACAAGCTCACGGTCCCCAGCAGGAGAAGGTACAGGGAACCCTTCTAGACAGTCAGTTATCAATAGGATCAGTCCCAGACTTTGCACAGCTCCCACCTATTTTAAACCATTTCCTCCCACTTGAATTTATTTTTAAAACCAGGACAACAAAAGTGCAAGACTTTGAAAATCACTTTTTATAAAGTATCTCATTTGCTCAACACATTCTGACATGTACATGAGCACCTACACAAGAAGAGATGCACACGCTCCTTGTAAAGAGAGGTTCCATCTTCCTGGCTTCGCCCCGACACCAAGTGTGGACACTCACTGCCATTTATTTGGTTAGGTTAGTAATCCCACAGACTTGTCGCCAAATTCCATTCCTCAACAGAAAAAATAAGATTCCGGATGCTCAGAACTTTCACACCAATGAGAGAAGCCCAAATAGTACCTGTTCAAAACAAGCTATAAGAGTTTAATCATTCCATCACTATGAGTTAGTTAATTCAACATAACTAGTTACTCCATACTAACTTGTTCTTCTGTGTTAATCCTCAACAAAGTCTCAGTTGGTTAACCAAAAGTTACTCCTCCTTAAAGAGCCATTGACACTTCCATGGAAAGGTAGGCATTTACAGCTGGAGTAGCTAATTTGGCTGGAATGCCGTTCAGCAAGCCCAGTTTTGGTCTGTCTGGCTGACTACAGCTGCAGCATCTTATTCCTCCAGACCTGATGCTGAAATTTCACATGGTGCAGCAATTCTGGAAAGGCACTGCTTTCTTGAAACCAGCCTGCTACCTTTACAAATTCTGGGTTTTTCGCTCTTCAAGTACCTGTTCTAGCTCTAGGAGAGATACACAAAACACTGGGTCATGGTCTTCATACAGACACTGAATCTACTTGTGAGATCAAGGAGCATTTCAGTGAAACCAGGTATGGAAACGGTAAGCGGTCAGGAAAATAAACCCAGACATTTGCCAGCATGAGAAGGTAGGGTGTTAGAAGTTCAATACCCTGGAATTAGAGTGCCACCAAAGAACTGATGAACCAGCACATTCGTCAGCTTTTTCACATGCCTAACAAGGTTTTGTTGGATGTGCACTTCCACAGCAAATTTTAAAACAAATGAAGTTTATTAACTGTAAAAGGAGAATACTTGCACGCAAAGAGAAAAAAAACCAAACAAAAGGAAAAAAGGGAAAAAAAGTCACTTGAGGTCTTTCTCATAAAAAATTAATTAAAACTTTCTGTCAAATCTCACATGATAAAAATACTGCACAAGCACTGCCAGGAGGTGGAAGAGAAGGGGCAAATCCCCCAAATTCGGTAAAGACACTCAGTTTTCAGGCATTTGCTTTTCTTTATTGGGTCAGAAGGGTACAAGCTCAATTTAATAGAAATAGTATCAACAGAAATCAAAATTAGCTCGATACAAAGGAAAATTCATTCCATGCCCTGTTTAATCCACCTAAAGGCTTATGTTAATAAAGAGGAACATTTTCATTAGTTTGATATCCTGGGTTCAGGATGAACTTTTTGTCCAGAAGGAGACTCCAAAAGAGCCAGAAGATCAAATATACACACCCTTCACATTAAAACTAAAAATAATAAATGGAAAAAAAGAAAAAGGAGAACAAGAAAAACCCCAACAGTCCTACAGCACGCCTGGTGGGATAAGAGCCAACTCCATCTTCTTTGGAGTTGCCAGCTGAAATAAAACATAGCTGTAGTACTTCAAGGGACAGAAATAAATAGCTTCAACTAGAAGATAAATATTCATGTGTTTTTGCTTCATACACATCTCCTGAAAGCATCAAACTGCAGTGTTTCATCTTTGAATGAAAGCTTCAGTGAGGATGAATCTTAATTGACTCATGAAATTAGGTTACCAACAACACTGGATCTAAAACACCTATAAAAATTAGCCAAGAAGTCTATTTAATTGGCAATTTAGATACCCGCTGTAATTTTTATGCGCTTAAAATCCCTTCAACCAGAGAACAGCTACACAGATGGCAGAATCCAGATTTCATTTACCAAGTTAGATTTGTTTCTTACTCCCAAGTTTGAATGTAATAGCATCTTCCACCAAGATGAAACTCACCCCACAGTAAGAGAAGAGCAACTTCCTCCTCACGCACGTTAAGGTGCAGGGTTTGAGTGAAGAGGATCAGCTGAAGACCTGGCCCACCCTCACTTTTCCATCTCTTTGAAGAGTGCAGCAATCTGCATGACAGGCCTTGATGTAGCTAGGAGTTATTAAATGCCCTGGGGCCAGCTGAGTGCCTGTACTACGTCCTGCTGGGATGGAGCTGATTTCCTTCCCAGCAGCCGGTACGGTGCTGTGCTTCGGGTTTGTGACCAAAGCGTGACGGTATCACACCCATGTTTTACTGCTGGAGTGCTTACACAGCATCCAGGCTTTCCCACTCTACCCCACAGCGAGTAGGGTGGGGGTGGACAGAGGCTGGGAGGCAATGCAGTCGGGACAACTGGCCCGATCGGACACAAGGGATATTCCCTGCCATATACCGCCACAGGCAACAATAAAAACGAAGGGTAGTTTTGTAGGGATTGCCGTTGTTCAGAGACTGGCTCGACACGGGTCAGCTGATAGCGAGCGACTGCTTTTGCATCTCTTCTTTATTTCTATGGGGTTTTTTTCCCCTGCCTTTTCTTAAAAACGTGTCTTTATCTCTACCCCCAAGTTTTCTCACTTCGACCCTTCTGATTCTCTCCCACGGAGGGGGGAGCTGTGTGGGGCTCAGCTGTCTGCCAGGGTCAACCCACAGCAGAACCAAAGCAGCAAAGCAGCCTAAGCTGATAGTTTAGCTGAACCTATTTTTAAAGCTCTTGAAACAATGGTGGCAGCAAACTGAACATCTGAAAATTTAGCTTTGAACACACGAGCCGAACAGATTTATGGCAGAAAGAATCCTGTTCTGTTCTCTCAGAAATACAGATTTGTGGTGATACTTCACAAGAATTAGAGCCAACTGAAAAGATAGAAATCTGGTTTGCAACCGAGTTCAGGCTACAAAATTTGTTCCTGCACCAGAACAATCCGCAATAATTATCCCACACACTAAGTAGTGCCCCCAACACAAAGCTACAGTGCTGCTATCAGAAGTATTATTTACTGACCATAAAAATTGTAAAGGTGAAACTGGACAGAAAATACCCTCCCAGTACAGTGCTCAATTACCTACAGACCCAATGGCTATCCCCGGTTTCCCTTCAGCCACAAATTCTGTTCGACAGCCAAGGATGCTGGCTCGCAGAACTTCTACCAAACGAACAGAAAGACCAAGGAAACTTGATTCCAACAGATTATTATTTTCTGATGCAAAACACTTCACTGAGATTCCCACACAGTTCTGCAAATGTTCTCCTTCTTTAACATTACATCAATATTTGAGACATTTTTCCACCTGAAAGTATCTGGTACAGCGTTCTTTGGACTTTGTAGCCTTCCCTTGGAAACTGTTTCTTTGCCCACAATGGTAAGAGATCACAAAATTCTGTTTTACATGGCTTCTCTGCCCATGATGCCTAATGCCAGGCTTGATCGTAACTGATAAACCAGCTCATTTCTAGTCACACTGTTAAATTTAGTAATTCAATACTGTATTGTAGAACTAATCACTTCTTAGTAGTTCCCTGAGGATTTGTTTTGTCTTATTGGTAAGAGACAAGGTGGGAGGTAGTAACTCCAAGCAGAATGGCTTTGGACACAGTGTCAGTAGATATATAATTAACACTTCTCTTTGAACCAAAGCTTAGGCTGAAGGTGAAATTAAGTACACTTGAATGTTTCTGATCATAATGTGACCACCCCTAACTGACCACTGAGGTTTATAAACGTGACGACAATTACAACGTAACATCACTGGAGAAAACCCTTACAACACTAAAAATAGTTACAGGTTTAAGTCTATAGACCTTCCTACTCAGAGGCACTTTCTAAACACTGTCTCTCCCCCGGCAGGTGTTGTTTACATTTGTTCTGTACAAGGTATCTTACATATAGTCTGCATGGAGACTCTTGAACAATTACAACAGCAAACACACTGCATATAAAGCAAGACAACAGCTGACTAACCGACAGCAAAGCCCTACAGCCTAAGCAAACGTACTTTTATGCCTACCAACGACCCCTCACGCATGGAAATTCTGCAGCACGAGCTCATGCGCACAGCTAGCGGCTATGTGCTAAGGAGTTTTAAGATGATACTGCAAAAGCTTCACAAAATCAGAGTTTCTGCTAGGGTTGAATTTCATTTACAGCTACATTTATATAGTAGATTTCTAATGGATTCCAGTGTGAGGGTGTTACTGTGTTTGCTGTTGTCAAAAGATGAAAAACAAAACCAAATAAACTTTGACTTCTCAAGACAGGGCAAATCTCTCTAAATAGAGTTCAGTTTAATAAGGAACCCATGTAGCTACCTGCTCCATAGCATTAAACCACTCAGATAATAAAACAGTTGCACAGCACTTAGAACTATGTTTAAGACAAAAGAAGACCATGTAAATAAAGTTATTTGCATCTCTGAAGATAGGTACCATTTTTGTTTCCATGTTAAACAACCATTCAGCAGTTTCACTGAGGTGCAAAACCTAGAAAGAACACAGTCATGGGGGAGAAGTTCTGCTCTTCTACCAAAGGCCTGGTTTAGTCCAGTAAACAAACATGCTGCTAAAGGGACCATTATAAATAGGCTGGTGACCTAAGTTCTCTGTAGCTTTAACGTCTACCAGCTTTATAACTGCAAGATATGAAAGGATTCTCGTTGCCACTGACACACTGTAGGGAACAGAGTCCGCATCAGCCTCTGCCACCTCAGTGGCCAGAGCTGGTTAGGTCTGAAGCGAGTGATGTGAACCACAGCCACCTCAGAATTCAAACACTTGCCATCTTCAAACGTACTATGTCATTGCTACTTTTGAACTATCAGTGGAATCAAAACCCAGGGAGATGTATTAACAGATTCTTTTGGGAACCCTAAAAAAACCAAAAGACTCAGAGTAAAAACAATGCTAAAGTTATAATGAAGTTATAATGTAATGAAGTAAATGAAGTGAAGTAATAATGAAGTAATAATGAAGTAATAATGAAGTAATAATGAAGTAATAATGAAGTAATAATGAAGTAATAATGAAGTAATAATGAAGTAATAATGAAGTAATAATGAAGTAATAATGAAGTAATAATGAAGTAATAAAGTAAAGTTATAATGAAGTTATCCATTCATGAAAACACATTTCTTGACAATTACAATCATGTAAGTTTCTTTGTAATACCCCAGCGGTCCAGAGCACCCCAACAGCCACATCCCCTATCTCGACTAAATGAATGCCACAGATCCAGTTTTCCATTCAGTCTAATGCCAAGCACAGACCTTACATCTCCAGCAGAGCAATATACAGTTTAATTTTTGGACTATAAACCCAAGTGGGCCAAGATTACAAGGTCCAGATGTATTTCTGCAGCTGCAGGCACAATTCACCTTTTGTGCATGCTCCTGCCAGATTTATAAACAATCACAGGAAGACAAGGCTGTCCAGCCTCCTGCATTTTCTGAATGGAGGGCTGCTGTAATTTACTAAAAATCTGTCTCATTAAATTATGTGCATAAAATATACTGAAATAATCAAAAGGATCTGTCTAGACCAGCAAATGAAGTTCCAATTGTAACTGCGATAAAAACAAATAAATCAAGTCTAAGTAAGCTTAGTCTATTCTTGCAAGTTATTGATCCTGAAAATTAAGACATTATCTTTGTGCACTGAATCAACAGTTAATTTTTGAAGAGTATAACTGAAAGTAATGGCGAGCCACATTTGACACATTTTAATTGCTTGCTGCTCTCATGCAACTTGGTATTACAAGCCTTTAAGAATACAAAGTAAATAACGTTATTATCATACATTCTTCCGTATAGTAATTAATAAGAATTTGAGGACTGAGACAACATATTCTTTAATTCCAAGTTCTATAGTGGCCTACTCTATAAAATAAGAGAAACTATAAAGGACTCAAAAGTAACAGATAACCTATACTTTTCCACAACAGGGAAGTCCCGTTTCTTCCAAAGTAGCTGATACAGGGTGAGCAACTTTTTAATTTGCTCTCACTTTCCAATTTATTCAGTGAGGTGCAGATGTCCCTGTGATCGGTTACATATTCAAACTCAGCAAAAACATTCAAGATGCTAAGTACTCCCTGTTTTACGCATATTTCTTGCACAACTGGTTTTGTGCATTTCTTCCAGAAAACGGAAGAGAACCAAACATTTCCATTATTTCACAGAGAACAGGCTAAACAATAAGCACTTTAAAACATTTGTGCATCAAATAGAGACATTTCTGTCTTTGTGACTCGGGTGACAAAACTGATGCTGAGTGAAAGAACTAAAAAGGGCTGACTAGTAATCGGAAGTTCTAGTTACCAAGTAGCATGATGTAACATTGCATTATTCAGGGACAAGTTTCTTCAAATGACAAGGCTAATGAATTATCTGCTTAAAAATTCAGCATACTTGCCTGCGATTCTTGCTTTCAAACAACAGCACCACAAAAAAAAAAAAAAATCACCTGACTGGCACTACAAACAATGATTTAAAAATATAGCCTTATCAAAGCGAGAAAGTCTGATTGGAATGTTTTCCAGCCAACTCAAGAATAACAGAAAGCTAAGCTTTCCACCTTTGTTCTAGGTCAGCATGTGTGAAGTTAACACAGTAGAATTCACAAGAAGAAAGGCTGAGAGAAATACCAGTTTCAATCATAAGACCTGTCAGCTTAAGCACGCACGTATCATAGGAAGCAGTAACAGTATTAAACTTGATTTAAAGAAACCATCCAACAGTGAAAATTACCCTCCATAAGCAGTTACCAGATCAAGCACATCTGCACATATGTTAGCAAACACGACTACCTGCACCCCACTGTTTTTCACTATTCCATCAACTGAAACATTCAACCTCTCTAGTCTTTGACTACTTGCAGGCATAAAGTTTGTTGTCTAATCATCATTTGCTATCCTGGACTTTTGCCTCTTGTTTAGAAGCTTACATTGGCATTGGCTGAAGAGCTAGTTTTGGAGAAAAACAGCGTATTTACTCCTGGACAGCAGATGTCTCAGTGTTTCCTTCCGAGCACTCCCCAGAGGTCATTATGAGGTGCTGTTAGTTCAGGAAAGCAACATTAACAATCACTCCTGATCTTATCCTAGATTGCCCCTAACTTTCTCTCACATGGTCAAACGTTTGTATGACCTGACAACTATTTTAAGAAAAAAAGCTCTTTTTACAGTAACTGAAAACCCAGGGGGTTACTTAGAGGGAAAAAAAGAATCACTGCTGGGAATTTCTTGCTTCCATGCTAGTCTAGCCAGTTCTCCTACTTCCATCCCACAGTGCAGTGCTTGCTGTTTGGAAGTTACCCAAGTCACTGCTTCTAGAAATTGCCCTGAGGTTTTAAAAGTCCCAGAGGATACCGGCCTGAAGTTTGTTAAGGCGATATATATGTTGTTGCCCCCAGATGTCAACGAGAACATGGAGGTACTGAACTCTGGAAGGTGAAGTTGTAATGAAGCCAGTGTATTTTTTCTTGCATGCATAAGCTTTAGAAAAGGAGGAGGGGTACAGTAATGATAACCTACACTGCAGATCCACGCCTCCTTTTTACTTTTCCTTTTTGAAATCTCAAATGAAAGCTATGTATTTTAATTGAGAAAATCCACAGTAAATGAAAGCAGTATCTGCTTGCATTCAACATGCTTGGGCAGATACTTCTGAGAGGAAACACAAGGCTATGGCAGACATAAAAAACAGAAGGCAATTTCGAACCCACATCTGAAATTCTGGCCTGCAAGTGCTGCAGAGTAACAAACCACTTCCAAAAGGTATCCTGAATCCAAACATACAGATAGCACAAACATGATTAATATCCAAATTAAATAAATGGCAACATAACTTATACCTTTGTTACCATGCAGAAGTTCTGGTGGCATGTTATTTAAAAAAAAGCCTTTTTTTCTGCTATTTTTCCCATCTTGCTTGTCTCCCTTTCAGGAGCTCTGTAAGAGAAACATGGAGTAGGTAACTGAAGAACAAAAAAAAAAAAAAGCCAAACTCAGATAACTCCTAACTGCTCCCTGTGCTTCAGCTGTGGCCTAAAAGGCCCCTTGAGGCTCCTGCATCGTGCTGAAGCTGAGCTGAACACATTATCTTGGGAATTGGGTGTCGTTGGCTCCTCTGCTAAACTATCCAGTTCCAAAAGCAATCAGAGGGAAAAAATAAAACTAGAAGGATCCCTGCACTAAGTCTGACAGCTCCACTGACCTGCAACCCGTTCTCGGCACAGCAACGTCCTTCAGCCCCCGCCACCTGCCCCGGCCCCGGAGAACAGCCCCACGGTTGAGAACACGGTTCTGCCACCCAGCTCGGGGCACGCGGGGTCTGTCGCCCCCGCGGAAACACGGGAGGGGGACAGGGCTTCAAGGCAACACGACTCGGCCGCACAGGCCTCGCAGCGCCCCGAGGAAACGCGCGGGTCAAGGATCCCGCGTCCGGCGGGACAGAGAGCGCTGGGGTGGCCGCGCTC